>NW_009635917.1:0-1321 GCF_000690535.1 Cariama cristata | reverse complement strand
ACCCAGCTCCGTAGGGATGTCTGGAGCTGGAGAAGGGTTGCTGGGATCCCACCAGGATGCTCAGCTCCAAAGGGACGTGGGGAGCTGGAGAGGGGTCATTGGGGTCTGACCAGGGTGTCCAGCTCCGTAGGGATGTGGGGACAGGTCCCCATCCTTGGCCGCAGGAAGACTCACCCACACTGGAGGGTTTTTCTGGTGACAAGCAGGAGGTGGCAGTGGGGACCCCCGGAGTCCTTTCCCACCAGCGTTTCTGTGGCTCTGCCCATCCCTGATTTGAGCCGGAGGCTGGACCAGAGATGCCCCGAGATGTCTCCGATCCTATGCCTGGTGCCTGGCTCTGCAGTCTCTGTCATCATTGGCACTGTCCCCAGAGCCAGCCTTTATCCCCTGGGCCACAGCATCCGCCCTTCCAGCTCTGGATTGGGGACTTCGCATGGCCCAGGAGTAGCTTGAGCTCTTCCTCCATGATTTGGGCAGAGAGGTGTCACTGTCACAGCCCCCTGTTCCCCCACCTCCAGCGGTCTGGGCTGGGACAGGAGCCACCTCCTTGGGTCACCTATGTCACTGGGTCACTGGGACCTGGTGGCTCCATGGGACAAATCCAGACCCCAGAAACCCTCGCAGGGTGCTGAGGCCAATACTAGCAGGTTGGTACCCTCCTGCCTCAGTTTCCCCTCTTGCTGGGGTGTGTGGGGGAGTGCAGGACGTGAGGATGGGAAGATGGGGCCATTGCTCCAGCTCCTTCTCCCCCCGCAGACGAGACCACCGAGAGGCACGCCGATGTCTTCTGGTCCCTGAAAGGTGAGGGGCAAAGCCGGGCAGGGAAAACCCGTGGGCTACGGACTGCCGTCTCACTTGCTGGTGGGTTTTGGAGGGTCTATGTAAACGTGGCATTTCTAAACACAGCACTGGAGATACTGCTCTCCCGTGCTTCCCTGCAGCATCGCTGCCTTCCCTGATCACCTGCCCATCCCTGTCCCTCTGCCAACCGGGGACATGTGGGTCCCATCCCTGACCCAGGCTGGTGGTCCTGGGGGGGGACACGACACAGCCAGGTCTTAGTGGGGGGCTCTGGAAAACCGCAACCACTTCTGATGAGAAAACTTCTTTCTCCTCGGTCCTGCTGCCGTCTTTCACCGACTCTGGTGCAAACCCCGTCCTGGTGTGGCTCCAGAGGAGGAGGTAAGCGATGGGCTGGGGCTGCGGGGTGGGAGCTCAGGGTGACACCGGGGCACTCAATCTCCAGTGCCACCAGGTCCCCAGGCCTGGCACTGGGGATGGGTAGCACCGGCCGGTGAATCCTTTCGAAGGGCTGGTGACA
>NW_009635916.1:0-7349 GCF_000690535.1 Cariama cristata | reverse complement strand
TTATGTTTCCCCTTTTCCAGTCAGCAGAACTTCACCAGACTGGATAGTGGCTTAGCCACTTCATCTGCCAGTTCCCTCAGGATCCGCGGGTGCATCTGATCAGGTCCCATGGACTTATGCACCTTCAGTTTCCTTAGATGGTCTCAGACGTGATCTTCTCCTACAGTGGGTGGTTCTTCATTCCCCTAGTGCCTGTCTTTGGCTTCTGCGACGGTGGTGTGGCTGGAGCACTTGCTGGTGAAGACTGAGGCAAAAAAGTCGTTGAGTACCTCAGCCTCCTCCATGTCCCAGGTAGCCAGGTCTCCCGTTTCCTTCTGGAGAGGGCCCACATTTTCCCTAGTCTGCCTTTTATCACCAACGTCCCTTTTCTTGTTGCCCTTGACATCCCTGGCCAGATTTAATTCTGTCAGGGTTTTTGCTTTTCCTAAGTGTCACAGGCGTCTCTCCAGCAGGTATCTAGCCATGATACTATTTAATCACTGTCCAGCATCAAAATCAAGGCAGTCAGAAAAATTATGGGGACTTCCCCAACATTTCTTCTTCTTTTCCACTCTCCAGGGACACACTGCCTGGGGAGATGGAACAAAACAAGTCCCCACAGCAAATGTCACAAGAGCAAGCCCTGCTCTGATAGCCCAAAGAGCTTTTGTGTAAGTGGCTATTTCTCTGTGATTTAAGTCCTCATGGTCCTGTGAAGTGTCGCTGAGTGAGACCCACTACCATCCGCCTGGTTAAGAGCATCAGGGAAGAGACAGGTTGGGACCATTGCTGAGCAAATCTGCTGCCCACAGATGGGTTCAGGGAACGATCTGACCCAGTGGCTTCCAGTTCATGCACACAGCCATTGCTAAAATACAAATAGTTCTGAAACTACTTCTTCTACTTCTGCAGAGGAAGAATGCCATTTAATTTAACTTTTGCTTTGTACAATAATGGCAAGGCCATTTATGCAATTACATTGCTTTTCTCATCCGGTTCCCTTTTCAGCTGCTCCAAAGACTTGCAGGTGTCCAAATCATGTCATCAGGTTGTTACAGCAGCCGAAGTGCCACTGGAGAAGAGGACCTAGGCCCAAAGATGCTAAGCAGATATTTGTAGATTGCCTTGCTAAGCCACTAATTACTTTATAATTTAGCTTTATTACTACCCAGATAAATCTCTGGAGGTCTCTCAGAAGGCAAGTCCATTCATCTAAATCAACTGAAGTAACAGCATGGTTGCAGCTCTGATGCTTGAGAGGAGAAGAGGCAATGCAGGAAGAGGCTTAATAAAAGATATAATGTCCCCCTGCAATCTTGCCGAGCTTAACTGAAGTTATCGGACTTCTTCATTTCCGTGGGCTTTATCACAGTGCTAGTGCTCTCACAGTTGCTCATGATCGGTTTGACACGCCGCTGTTATTCCCTCGTGATGATGCACACGGGGTCATTTTGCAACTCTCCCACGTGAATAAAAGGGGAGGTCAAAAGATCACATTTCCCTATCAACCTGTTGACAAAACCAGGAGTTAAAGCCACTCTGAATAACAAAGAACTACAAGCGCTGTTAGACACTTCTATAGACCTTATTATCGCCAGACTTTGAGTCACTTTGGTGTAATCTCTTGTGTGCAGACAAGGCAACAAGGTCTTCTTTACAAGATCACACAACTGTGGAGAAGGCCACATCAGGAGCAGAAATTACAGCCTCTAGATTTGCAGTAAAATTGTAAAACTCTGCAGGGGGGCAAGATTTCAATCCCAACCCACTGCATCACCCCCAGGCTTAGCAACAGGCACTGTGAGAGGGGGAAACTGCATGGACAATTCCCACCTCCCAGCTTGAGCAAGCAGAAATCAAGCCCCTGTGTGTAGAAAAGTGTCATTTATCACTTAGTCATAAAAAAAATTCGTTGCGAGAAAGAGGCATTGGCACATACAGATGCTCTCTGTGCCTTCAGGATTTTCCTGTTCCCTCTCTCCATCCCTGGAGGAGGATGCTGGCCGCACCACCAAATGCTCATCCCTATCTCCCAAAAAAGTCTGATCCCTTGGACTCCTTTTGAGCAAGAAAAAGTCACAAGGCTGCTCCCTAAAAGTATCAGTACTGAAACACCAGCACCGCCAGCTGCACCAGAGAATAACTGGGCGGCACGCAGGGGTTTATGAGCAATTTTAGAGGCATTGAGGGAAGCAGGGGGTAAAGAAAAAAGGATGTCTGGGGTGGTTACCTGAGGCAGGGGTGACCCAGAGGCTGCACGCTGGCCGGCACAGAAAAGCCTGGCATGGCCACGTAGGAGGCTGTCAGACTTCACAAACTCTTCGATAGGTCTGCAGGTCTTCCCTCAGGGGTTGACATGAGACACGGGTAAAAGTATGGAACTTTTAAGAATTTTAGTTAGATTTTTATCACCTCTTAATTGCTCCTTTCTTTAATAAAAGCACCTTATTAAAAAAAACTGCTGTGACTGCAAGATTCCTTGGATAGGCAAATACTGCATTTCTCCCAGGGGCAGAGGGTAGGAAGAATTGACTAAAACTGTAATTCCAAAAGGGAAATAAGAGTGTTCCTGTGTTATTATCTCCACCAACATCAGCTCTGGGACTGGGCCAAGCCTGGGACCCAGGTACCTGCAACATTCTGCAAGAAGGGGTCCCTCACTCTGCAAGAGATTGCAGCCACTTGTTACAAACCCAGCTCCAACCCCAAGCCTGGTGGGAACTCAGGGCTTTAGCAGCAACTTTACGGAAACTGCTGCAACAGCGAGCCGGAATAAAGCAGGAGGTCTGCAAACATCACTAAGGGGCTATGAAAAAAGTCAAGACGGAGCCCAATTAATTACTGCCTCTGCAAATGTGGAAGCCAAAATGCAAGTGCCTAAAGAAACGACGGCCGAAGCTACCGTTGCTCTCCAGAGTGGCCAGAACAAGCATGTACGTGAATTTATGAGACTGGGGGGTTATTGGAAAACTATGGAAAGCAGCATCTGGCCCTCAGCCCAGACTGCAAGGGGCTTAAAAACAAAGCTGGAATTAGCTTGCAGCAACAGCAGCAGGCCCAGGATGAGGAATGTATTATCCCAAATGCCATGTGCCTTGGGTCTAGCCTCCTTTCCCCATGTGCCATGGGGCTTTCTGGAAACTAAAAGGAAAAGGCAGGTCGTGCATCCCAGTGCATCGAGAACTTCCTGCACATCTTTTTGCTCTCTTTTGCATCTTTAGACACATTTGCTGGGAGGAGGAGAAGGAGCTGTCAGAGTTTTCCTCATTTCACCCATTGGGAAAGGCTGTGGGCATGAAAGGAGCACTGCAGAGAGAAGAGGGCAAGCAGGAGGACAGCATGTCAGTGGTCACCCTTGGGTCCCCTCCTCCGCAGTTATCTCAGGCACACCCTGAAGAAGGGACCTCTTGCTGGGAGCAGCATTACATGAGGCAAAAGACTTTCACCCATCATGGAGCTCTCTCTCCTCCTGGCTGAGCACCCCAGAGCTACAAACACGAATTATTCATTGCAACTGCACATGCTTCCAGCTCTGAATTCTCCCTTAAAATGTCCACCCCAGAAATACACCAAGAGTAGGGCACAGGGCCGCAAGAAAATACACGGATTCAAATGGGATTCAGCTGTAAACAGGAGATTTCATCACTCCTTTATTCGAAACCTACTTGGGCACACTGCTTTTTGGCAGGCTTGCTTTTTAAGATGTCCCTGCATGCAGCTGTCCCAAGAGCCGGAGGTAGGACCTCACCTAACTCCTGGAATCAGACCTTCGCCCCAGCTGCCTTCTGCCCTGAGGATCTCAGCGTCTCCATCTCTTCCCTCTGACCACACCAAACATCCGTGATGGATTATAACTAGCAATTTATGTCAGTATGCAGAAGCTAGTGAGACCCCTGACTCCTGACTGCAGTGTGAGCCTCATCAAAAGACCCTTCCCTCTCTGTCTAAGCTCTCCACAACTTGACTCCATCACAGAAGTCTCCCTTGGGTGTCCCCAGGCTCCCAAAGAGCTTCTTTTCCGAAAAGCTTCAAGAATAATGCTCCGAGTAATGCTCATTTTCTGTGTCATGAAGCCAGCACACACCATAGGTTTCGGCTCAGGAGCCAGCACAGGGCAGCTTGGTTGAGCACATTTGGAAATGGAAATTGTTCACACTGTGATGGGATGCGAGCAGACATGGTGGCAACTGGGAAAGTCACCGTCAGATGTAGAAAGGCAAAGAGAGGAGCAAAACACTAAAGAGAGCTGCACCATGGACATGGTTACCTGCATTGGGAAGAGCTGGGGAACAAATTCCTAATACCATGGCAGCCAGAAACACCATCCCCTTCCCAGGCTGGGGCACGCAGGCACCGGGAGCCAGCGCTCGGCTGGGCAAACACAGATGTAGGAGCTGAATGCGAGCACAGTCAGCCCAAACTATTTTTAACCAGTGCAGAGGAAGCTTTTACTTTTCTTTATGAAAGGGAGACAAAGTGTCCATCAGTTGTGCTGAATTTACTCACTCGACGGGTGGGTGTTAAAGTATGTAAAGCCCTCTGCCCCAGTCTGTGCAACCAGCGGCTCTAATCCCCGCCTAGTCTGCTCACAGCTGCGTGGGGTCAAAGAGCCCAACAGCTGAAATGCACTTTTGATACATATGCTTTTGGTTGCCCTAACTTACCCTGGGGGTTTCTGCATTGTGATTTCCATGAAAGCTAACAGGTGAGATTCACTGCTGGCATAAACAAGCACCAACCCATCAAGATCCACCCTACATTTAGCTTGGCGTGGCTAAATAACCAGCGCAGAGGCATCACAAGCAGACACTGGGGGTTGGATCTGGTGGTCCCCCAATGCCACTTTGCTCCCCTGGAGCAAAATCTGTAGATTTGGCAGAAGCAGTGCTTTTACTTGCCAAATACGCTGCTTGGGGCACTGGGGAGCCTGCGGGCTGGCAGGGAGGAGTCAGGGCTGGGATCGGGGCTCTCCGCCTCCCCCTTCTTCCCCAGCCAGGGTTATGGCTCTGCAATCTAACTGTAAGATAATTCATTTTCTCTTAAACATCAATTCCTGCTGCTGTCCCCAAATATATATCTGAACATCACTGTTCCCTGCTCCCTCCCCAAAATATCAGGAGTGAGAAAACACTTGCCCACAGGGCATCCCACAGAGCAGGGTTCTGTCACTGGCCAGACAGCCACGCAGCAGCTCAAACTTTGTATGCCGGTGGTCGGCCAGCTGGTGAAGGGAAAGGGCTCAGCCAACTTCCGAGCTCCCTCCATCCATCTCCCAAACAATCCCCTAGTGTATCTGCTGCCATACGTAAATATGTGCCTTGGATGAATCTACGGAAGATGCAAGCGATGACAGGTGTCCTGTTCATTCTGACCTAAAGAGATGCTTAAAATGTTCTCAGCTACCAGTGGAAACCACCAGGCTCATAAAACAAAGTTTGGTGCTAAAACAGCTCTCCAAGTTCCACTTTTGCAAATGTATTTGCACATCCAGAACATGCACACACACAACTGCAGGTTGCTCCTCTCTGCCAAGGAAGTATTTATTAAAATCCTGCATTTATTACACACACTACAGCCCCATAAAGGGGCTCAGAAGCCACTAACAATGGGCATCGTTGGACTTTCCATACTAAAAATGTACTTTCTTAAGGGAGGGTCGCTTAGAGGGTGAACTACTTGCTGTGGCCTCCCTTGAGAGGAGAAAGAGGCATTTCATTCAGCTTGTTCAGAAGTAAGTGCCGGCATCGCTCAGACGAAACATGCCCTCAAGAGTGCTACAGTTCCCCAGCTGCTACAAAGACAGCTTAGGGTGATTAGTTCAGGAGATGTTTATGCTGTTATGTGGAGTTAGGCAAGAATAATCCCTTACAGTCGGTCACGGTCCAGGCACTGGTCTCACTCACATGAGATGAACACAGAAGTACAAAAGCAAAGTTGAACGTTTCAGCTGAAGTTAAAGTGTGGGGTCTAGAGACAGCAAACTCAGGAACGAGCTGTGTGGACTAGGACAGGATCACAAGCAATAGTGGTTTCCAACCTGTTGCTTATGGACAGGTTGATACCAAGCTTTGCTCAGGTCCACAGGAAGCTAAAGAGCTAACAGAAAGGTCAGCTTTGAAAACAGAGTTTAACATCTCCCCACCAGTGTGTTACTTTGCCAGTGATACTACCAAAGGACCAGGAAAATCAGGGACCTGCTGCTCTGCATTCATATATATATGTTTGCAAATGACACAGGAATTTTTTTTCCCACCTCGAAAACAAGTACTGGAGAGCAAAAAAATCCCTTACCCGGTTGTCTTCTTGAATCTCCCAGTCACTGGAGAAGCTCAACACATGCTGCGCCTGTGAGCAGTTAGAAAACTGGAAAAGGCTGGCAAACATCCTTCTGTTCTCCTGGGTGTCTGGGAAAATCGCCTCCTGGAAGTTGACTCCGTGCGGCAGGAGGATGTAGTTCTCATCCATTCTGAAACACAAATTGTACGGGCAGCCCACTGTGAGGCTGAACAGCACTTTCTCTCCCACAGAAGTCACCCGTCGTACTTCAGCCTGGCTCAACAAGTACCACCAAAGGCACACAGACAGACTTTTAGCCAGCACGTGGCTCTCAGCAGTCCTGGCACTTAGTTGCCAAGATGGCAATTTCCACCACGGAGGAGGACTGGACCAGGCAGCAGCGGTAAGGACCTAACAGGCTCCTGCCACCCTGCAGACATCAATGAACTCCCACGAATGAGGCAAATCTATATTTTGGCCCATGGTTCCTACTGAATTTGCATTGTTTTGCCCTTGATCCCGGAGTTTAAGTACTCCTTCAAACAGTCAATAAATAACTTTTGTGAGACATGTTTAAAGATACTGCTACAGACTAAGCACTAGATAGCATCAAGCTGTGTTTCTTTACACACCCAGTGTAAGAATATACCAAGTATTTCAAAACAAGCCACTGAGTAGTATTTCGCAAACTCTCTTGGATTGAAAGGTCACGGCGATGGCTCTGTTCCCACATTGTGGTTTATTCCTTATTCTTTCGATGAGTCCAAAGTCAGGATTTGGCTGGGACTTGGGAAAGCCGAGAGAAAGCTATCGGGTGAGTATTTGGGGATGAGTTTTAAACTCCCATGCCAAACTTTGGCGAACAGGCGCTGGCCTCTCTCCAGCGCCGTGACCGTCCCACCGTAAAAAGTAAAGTGGCAGCACCCAGGGGCTACTCAACAGCAGCTCCCTGTACATCTGCTGCCCGGCAGTGCTGGAATATTAGGGAGTTAGGGTTGGTTTGCTGTTTGGTTGGTTGGGTTTTTTCCCGATTAAACTACGGGTGGAAGTGCAAAAGGAGAAGGTGCTGCGGGGAGAGCGGCAGCGGGACGGAG
>NW_009635915.1:0-17857 GCF_000690535.1 Cariama cristata | reverse complement strand
CCGACCCTGCAGCCCCCAACCCTGCTGCCAGCATCTGGGCACCTGCACCAGGTACACACATTTAAAAACAGTGCTTTATATTAGCAGCGAGAGAATTATCACCCAATGGAACAATCTACCTACAGGCAAAATAGCAAATCCCGCATATATCAACCCTTTTCATTGACGTAGGTGAACTGCTACAGATAAACTCTGGTCCTGCTATTTACTGGCTTGATGTTTAGCGCAAAGTCTTTGCCTTCCTTATACGTAACATCCAGTTGTATTACAGCTTCTAGCCTTAAGAGTCTCTGAACTCATTGTCCTTCAGATCAGAAACATGGTGTTGCGGCAAGCGGGCTAGGAGGAGGTGGTTGCTCTTGTCACAAGGCCCCTGTTGCTGCCCTTCCAGTCCATAGGTTGTGCTTGTCAGCAGTCAATGGCAGCTTAACATCCAACCCAGCTAAAGTCAGATGGGAATTACACATCAGGCTCAGACAGAGCACCACAGAACTTGTGAACACAGACAGATAATCCCATCTTTCTCCAGAGCCGATTGTATTAGCATGTGAATGAATGAAGTGGCTTCATCAGCTCAGCAGGCAAATAATGCATAAATAGCGCAAGTATCCAAAGCAGTTATTCCTGTATGCAGTATTTGTGCAAATCTCCCTCCTCTTGCAGGAATGGAAGTTGCATGGCAATTTTGGCAAGTCGAAGTGCAATTGCAGTCGGTAGCTCGTCATAGAGCATCATCATCAAATCTGTATTTTAGAACTAAAAAAGTTACTATGAAAGACAAACATGGTCTTTTTTCAATAGTAAAGCAGACTATGTGAAAAAAGAAGATAATAGTTTTCCCAATAACACAGCACATTAGTCAAGGATATTTATCCAGCTCCAAATATTTCAGACTTTTAAAATTTAAACTGATAATTATTGCACAAGATTAGGCCTGTTTCTCATAGTATTTTGCTATTAATTTGTTATTTTCTCGCAAAACAGTCACAAATGTCATGTTGTGCATGAATAAAATGTTTTAAATTGCTCTCCTTCAGATCAAATCTCTAGATTTTCACCTTGACTGCTTCTAATAGAGTATACTTCGAAAAAACTTAGAAGTGCATTTTCAATCTACTAACAAATTGTAGTCAGAACTAATCAGAATTCAGATATCATGCTTAAAAATGACGACTTCATGGCCTAGACCCCATAGGCATCTTGAATTTTGATTTTCAGGTTCTGCAAGCAGGTGTTTAAATCTGTGCTTCCACCTGTGGTGGGCAATGCTCTGGCATTGAATACATGGCAAAATGTCTTATCCATCTTGTGCTTTCAACTTTTACCAGACTTAAGCTTTATGTTCTTATTCCTAGATGTTCTGAAGGAGTTCATCCAGGATTTATTCTGAAAAGATGCCTTGTGGATCAGGCTGACACAGATACCAGTGATTGCCATCACTTTAAAACAAAAGAAAGCAAGATTTCTAGGGAAAGAAAACTATTTTACACAAAAGATCTGTGATTATAACATTTCTTCGGGAGAAGTAGGACCTGGAATAAATTTCCTTCTCTGCTTGCAGAGATACAAACTTCTTTCAAGGTCCACTAGACTGACTGTACCACCTAGTGGATATACATGTTGATGGCACACAATCCATCCTCTTGAGTATTGTTTAGCAAACAGAAGAAAATTCATATAACTTGTGCTACAGATGCTACAAGAAAGAGCTTGACAGTGTAACCTAGTGATCAGAATGGTCATCCTGAAAGGAAGGTTTATGGTTGAAATTCCTGCTTCAAAGAACAGTACTTTAGCCAATGACTATACCAGGTAATAGGGAAGATACGGAGAGGAGTGGAATGGAGGTTCCCTCCTTTTCCTTCCAGATTTTGCTGGAACCAGAACTCTGCAGTTTTGATTGTGAATCAAGTCAATCTAGATTTGTATCCAATAGACCAAGTCTCTACTTGACTAAAAAGTTTTATATTCTCAGGTTCAAAGAACCAGTGAGGTCTCATTATGGGATCCAAGATTGCCTCGTTCTTCCTATCTGCATATCCTTAGAAATGGCTGCCAAGAGTACCAGAGTATTAACAAAAATGGCATTTATATGGAAAATATACATAAAATATGCTTTCATAAGCTAAATGTAGATAAAAGCAATTAAGTGTTTCGAAAGACTGATGACTTCCCTCAGGTTTGTATGGTTCTAAGATCTATGAAGTCTCCTAATCTCCAAGGAAACAAAAAGATTTATTCTAATCTTGCTTCTTTCTAGTATAGTTGGGAGAATTTCGGAACAAGGCCTAGCTTTAGCTGAACATATGGTCCAGTTATACAGATTATACCATAATGAAACACAAATAGAAATGCTTGTGTGACACTTTTAAGAACAGACTGGCTTGAAAATTTTGAGTGCAGCAGTTTTATTGATTGAATGACACAATGAATGCTAGCATCCCTCTGCATTGCCAATGGATAATTATGATTATTACGAGGAGCATGCTTTGACTGAAAAGTTAGTTAAGCAAGTCTCATTTTTCTATAGCTCTGAAAGACTACTGCCCTCAAGAGGCCACAAGCGGAAGCACAAAGCAATCTTACATTACAATTTTCATTTTGCCTTTTAAAAAAAATTAATTAAAATGAGTATGAATTACACCTTTCATCCTCCAACATAATTAAAAGGACACAGCATCCCTAGAATTAAGTACTTCAAGTGGAATATGGGATTCATATGGCCAGGGACATCCATTTTAAAGTCACTGGAACAAAAGCTTGAACAACAGCTAGATGCAAAGAAAATCCGCTCTGCCAAACTTGCAGGCTGAACTCCACAGATCATTATCGACTATTGCAAGAACATAAAAAAGTGACTTGCAAGAGTTGAATCCATGTGCATATATTATTTCCAGATTACAGACTGTGTCAATTCCACTACTTCCAAAAAAAGGTAAAAATCATGTTAATTTTGTGAAGTCAAGTCTTCTCAAATGATTTTCACTGAATGAGCAGAACTGTTAAATATTTTAATTTGAATGTTTAAAAAGTGTGCCCCTACATATAGATTAATATACAGCAAATACCACATACAGCTTTATCCATTTTCTCACAGGCTGTTCTAGGAAGTTTATCATTATAGTAACCGAGCACTTCATAAACCTTAATTTATCTTCATGATATTCCATGGAGATTACTGTCAGAAGTACACACTTATGTTACTAATAGGAAACGCTAATAGACTGCTTCCTCAAAGTACTCTTAAACAGAGGAGTCTTTTGATAGAATATCCCCAAATTTAAAAAACAAACCAAACCAAATGTCAAAGGCCAGAAGTTGCAGTCTGTGTTCCCTAATCCATTCCTACATGTCTCAGACTGCATGGTGGAAACCTTTAGATCTGCCACACATACCTGTGTCACTTGAGTAAATGGTACAACCCTTCGAGAAGGTTAATTTCCACAGCTGGAGCAATATCTGGAAGAATAGACATTGTTTTGTCATCTTTCCTCTCTTTTCCAGATCAGAGCCACTTTGTCAAGCGTGCCAAGTATTCCCGAGTCCTTTCCACACAGCCTTTGCCCAGAGCCAGTCCCACATCTTTCCCAAAGCTGTCGAGTCCAACATCTCCCTCACTCTGTGTTTCCTACCTGTATGAATTCCGGTCAGCTTCCATCTTCCACTCTATATTCCCTGCATACCAAAACTGTCCCACCGAATTTGATTGTGATTTGGTCATTTATCTTCCCTGCCAGTCAACAGGTTCTTGCTGAAGGAAACAGGGCATCAAGATGATACCCTTGATGGAGCCAAAAGTATTTAAGCTTGCAATTTAAAGAAAGTTAAAGCACTACCTTTAAACCTGGGAGTCTTTTGGCACGTTGATTGCTCACATGAGCTCCTCGGAGCACCTGCTCTCAAGTCCATGAAATCTCCTGCCAACGGCTTTCTCCAGCACCCAGTCCTGCTTCTTAAGGTTCTACATTGCACATTACCAAAGTTGTTCTGCATATATAATTTTTGTGGTTTAAACTTGTCTAGAGACGTGAAAAAAAAGATTCATATAGGGATAAAGAGATGCAACACATGGTTTTTGAACAGACAACCAGTTTCTCCCTAAAGATAAAGCTAGACATTATAGATGATTAGGCAAACTTACTCATTGCTTAAAATTAGCTCCCCTTCTGTCAGACATTCATGGATGGTGGTAGGAGACCTAGATTTATTTAAGAGGAAGAATTCCTCTTAATTCATTTTGTATATCAAAATCTCCCTTCAGTTTCTTCAGCAAAATGAAAGGCTCCTCAAGCTGGATCGAGGTCATTTGGGTTGACCCAAGACCTCTCTTCTATAACATTTATTTTCTTAATCGCCATCTTTCAACTCAGTGTTTTGTTCTAGAAAGGTCTTTGACAAAATTTCCTCCTCCAGCCTAGCGCATTGCATGCCTACTCATACTTTCTTACCACTATTCCAGTCTAGACCCCAAGTTCTCGTCTGTGTTTTTTCTGGCGCCTATCCATATTGCTTTCTTCTCCCTTTCATCTGAAAGGTAGGACAAACCACCTTCCCACTTCCAGTGAACCCTTTACAAGATTTATTGTTGATCAAAGTGTTTTCATTAAAACCAAGCATGATAACACGCTGCCATAGTCAGAAATTATATATTGAAAGGCCAGGAACATACACTGGCAGAAATAATTAACAATTATTTCAATAGCACCACCATAGAAAGACTGCAGTAAAAGCAAACTGTAAAAACATAATTTACGTAGAAAACCTTGTCAAATCAGCATGCTGGTTTACTCTAGTTCTTCCACCTGCCTGGGGAATTCTGTTCTGTTTTGAAATCTTGGCCTGAGACCTCACAGGATGAGGATAGAATATCCCCAGCAACCAGTAGGGGAGGGAGCATGCTCAGTGGAGGTAAAACATCCAAAAATTAGTTTTCAGAGTTTAAGTAAAGGGTTTTTCAGTGAACTATAACTCAGCAGCACCTAAGCAAACTGTGACAGAAACAAGTGAACACCTTGATAAGCATGCAAAATTTGCTTTTGAAAAGCACGTATGTATTAAAGCTTTTCATTGAAGTAGCTGTGACAACTCATCGCGGGTATGATGAGTTACTCTAATCTTACTGTCAAAAACAAACCAAAAACCTGACAACGGAACAGTTCAGACAGCGTGAAAAAACCCAACCTAATAGCTACAGTTTGTTAAAATCATATTAAAAGTTTGTTTTTTTTCTTGGGCAACTGCAGACTTTACCACCTATGCCATCTGCAATAAGCTTGCTTTAGACCATCACATCTGTGAATGTGCATTCATGACTCGGATCAATTATACTTTGCTAGAGCCTGGTATATAAACTTGCTGATTGAAATGTGTCCACTTCAACTGGCAACACTTGAAGCATTTATTTAATAAACAGTATGAATCATACTGACAATTTATACAATTCCCTTCAGCCCCCAAGGAAGCGTTCCCATGAAAGTCAAATCAGGCAACGTGTGTTGTGTCGTTCTAAAAGTCCTTGGTGAGGGATCTGGACCTCTTTACACTGGCTACCCTGAGAAGAAGTGATGACAAAAACATATTTTGAATAAAAAGAAGCACCTATTTGCTAAACCCACAGTTAGTTTATGCCTTGAAGCAATCCCTAGTATTTTTTTTTCCTCCTTCCTCCTGCATTTGCTACAATGCATATTATAAGGATTTCTTTTATTTAATTTACTAGATAAGTTGCTAATTAGAAGCTGCTCTTCAGCCAACTGAGGAGAGGCTGAAACAGCTTTTACAGTTTGTTACACTTAGGTGGGTCACAAAGGTATACACTTGTTTTCAACTGCTTCCTTTCCATTTTCAGGGTTATGTTAATTCAATTCTCAGAGAAAGAAAATGAGACATGTACTAAACATTACTCACTATTCTGTTCCTCTTATGGATTGTCTTTGGTATCAAGGACACTGAGAAGGACAAGGTAGTCTTCATATGGCACTATTGTTTCATGGGCCATGGCACTATAAAAGCAGTAGTGTCTTCTAATTGATCACTGGTAGTACATCTTTCCAATTGCAGCATTGAAAACAGGATTGATGACAGTAGGGATGATTTAAGTTAGCTCTTACCACAACTTATGGAGAAAAGGTCGACAAGAAATTATTTGAGCTGTAGAAGGCTGAACTCCGACAGTTTTGTTTTCTTGCTATTTACTTTGACAGCTGTAGCTTAGATTTCTAGTTTGGATTGCTCATAACGTGTTTCTTTGTCCTTCTAACTTCTTTGTCATTAATGGCTTTATGATCCAAAAATACTGGCTTGGGTGATGGGGTTTTTTTTCCATGTAAAAGTAATATATTCTTTTTCAAATCAAACATCCCAACAGACTCTCATCCCACTTTTGTAGAAAAGCATACATGAAAATGGTTGTTACTTTTGCAAGGTAGATTTAACCTTTGTATCTACCACTGTACATCTGAAATGGAAACAAATGTCTTTGTTCAACTGTGCTCTGTCTTGATTATCCAAGTATCATGACTATTAAAAAGGGAAGGAGTGAGGAGTATTTTTTGTTTGGTTGGTTTGAGTTTGTTTTGTTAATATTAACTGTGCTTACACAGCAAGGTAATTGTGATTTATTGACTCAGTCCCTGAAAGAGTCCTGACGCATCAAAATAAATTTCAGATGTATGATCTTTCACAGGAAACTGTGACACATAGTAACAGGTGTCCCAGTCTGGATGATTGGTGATCAGAAATACAAGATAGGAAGAGAAGTAAGCCTGCCCTACGACCAAACATGAGCACAAAGACTGCCATTGCCAGCTTGCTCTGAACTGAAGCCAAAGGTACAGCTCAGTCACACAACCAGCACTGAGGCAGCAGAAATCCCCTTGCTGGACGTTTTCTGGCAATAGGATGCTGTCTGAGGTGCTCTGCTCAATAACTCTTTCTGGTGCATTTACAAACAATTTTTGAGCTCTCAGCTGTCACTTTTTCCCCACTGGTTAGTTTTGCCTTTGAACCAATCGTCTGGTCCTTGAGTTTCTTTTTCATCTAGCCCTTTCCTGTCCCAGGAGGCCTTTGTTTATTGAAGACTGGACAAACATACAGCCCACATGGTAAAATGGGAAAAGATCCAAGTCTGAAGGACTGGAGACATTCAAGAATAGTTTTTACTTATTTTTGCAAGGCGCAGGAATTTCAGCATGCTACCTGTTGTTTTCCTTCGCCTCAGTTCTCATGTCCTGGTTTATCACTATTTTATGGAGTATTTCAGATGCAATTTAAAGGTGAAATTCTTCCCTATCCATAGCTACGTAATTCTTAAAAAAAGGTTATGATCCAGAAATGTGTGAAAACCAAGTATGACTTTTCAGATTTGAACACAGGGTTTTGTTCTTCCTCTCCCCTCTTGCATGCTCTTTTACACTTCAATCTGGGAAAAAATGGACATTAAGAACACAGAAAGGAACGAAAAAGAACTGAATTTCATATTGTGATTTTAATTCCATGTAACTAAATCAAAGAATGGCTATATTTTTAACCTTTCTGTTTTTTATTCGTGGAATATCAATTATCTTTACATTCTTCAATTATTTTAACAACTTAAAGTGGTTCAATTGGACTTTCCAGATTTAATAAAAGGGGCTATTTCCTTCTAAGAAATTATCCTGGGATGACCTAATGCTATAATTATATATAAAGAAAGTAAAATACAAGATACTGCTAGAGTTTTAGTAATTCAGTTATGAAAGGAGTGATAGATGCATTAAAAGCTACTTCAAAAATTCTTCATAATTCTTTCACTCTGTTATAATTTAGGTGTCCTGGCTGAGTGAAAATAATTCATCTTTACTATATGAGGCTAAAATTCAACACTGGCTGGTTTAGGGGTTTTTGTTGAAACCTGAATTTGGAGTCAGTATCCCTAAGAGAAGTAACCAGTGTTTTGAAAATTTCAGTCATGATAAGGAGAGATAGCACCTCGTTTTAAACCTACCCAGGATAATGTGGGTTTGTAAGTCCAATAGAAACTCTACTGCTTTTTTTTGGAAAGGCTGGAAACGGAGAAGTAAGAGAGAGCGCCACATGAAATAGCCGAGACCAATGGCGCATGTGTACATGAAGATGGAGCTGAACACAGGAAAAGAGACGTACCAACACGGCTCTACCATCTGAAAGAAGGGAACAATATAGTTAGCTGGTAGATGCAGTAGGCTGTTTTCCTCTATAAGCAAAATAACCAGAGGGGAAACAAGTCATTTCAAACAGGAGTTTAGATGTAAGTCATGTAGTTTTACCACCTTGTTAAAAAGTGTACAAGAGATCTAGACAGATCCTATTCTTCCTCTTAAAAGGAGGCATCATGGATCTCTGTGGAGACCTCCACCTCTGACAAAAGGCCACAGCCATTTGCCTATGAGAAAGGGGAGCTGATGTGTATCAATTGCCTTGGCCTCTGGGGAGCGGAACATTAGCTTGGACAATAGATAACAGGGGATATCTCTCCAAATTAAATGTGTGGATATAAACACCTCCACAGCATCTTCTCCCAGGCCACAAACATAGCACCAATCAGCTTGAATTTCAGTAGGTAGTCTTTGTCCAAGCTCTCATGCCCTTACTGCACTACGTAAATCACTAAGCTAACACAGACAACACAGTAATCTCTCTTCATTATCCCTTCTAATGGCACCATGTAGGCATTGGTCAGGACATGTGATAGGAGACCCATCAGGATCTTATCTAAAAGTCTCCTTGGAATAAAAGAGCAGTCACTGAGGATGACCCTGATAGGATCAGTGTAATATTAATTATCCCATCTAGTCTAATTGAACATCAAAATATGGTCATGGTTATTAAGAGAAAGACGACAGATTTTCCTCAAGCAGGGTAATGAAATAACATACAACAAGAAATTTTTAGCAGTCTTAGCCTTTAGCATTTCCAGCTTTGAATGTAGAAATATTCTCCTCTCTAGTGTGTTGATGCGGAAGCAAGAATTATCCCATTGCTCCAGAAACACCAGCCCCAGCAAATATAGGTCTCTCCTCTCAAAGGCATGGCTGGATTCAACTGAAAGCAACTGCACTGTCCATTTGGCTTCTCTCTCATTGCAGTCCTTCCAGCAGGTATGAAACACTGGACATTTACAACAGTAATATTTTAAAGCCAGTTTGCACCAATATAAATGGCTACCCCACGCATAAAGCAGCGATCCATTTTGCACATCCAAGGTTATACTGTCTGGGCTAGAACAGAAACAATTCTTTCTCCATGCATTTCAAGATTGAAGAGAAAAAACCCAACCCCTAATGTATCTGTTCTCAGTTGTGTAATCTACTTGCATTTTAAAATAAATAATTTGCATTTTGAAAATTTAAAAAAAGCCCTTTAGGCTATTAAAAGCTGACCACACAATTCTTTGGCTCCAGATGCTATTAATATAAGTAAACAAGTTTAAAAGGTTCATCTTTGACAGCGTTATAAAGGATGCACACTGTACACTTCTCCATAATTCAGCTCATCCTTGGCACTACACATTGGCTCTTTGGTAACTAGTCAATGTGGCAAGGCTGGTGAAGAAAGCTTCGTTAGCCGTTTTGCCTCTATGACTGTTAATGAATTACCCTGAAAGAGTTTATGTGTGGGAGAACAGAACAGGGCAAGTAAAGCACTCACGGCAGAGATTTTCACCACATTATTATGCTTTGTTGGTGTTGCTTTGTTTTTCAAACCAGGATGGCTGCAATATTACTTCTGAGAAAGTCAAGGGCATATCAGAATGGAGTCACTGAACATATGTATAACCAGAATCTGATCAATCTCACAAGGATAAGTACATAAAAACTGCCAAAATTTCTCTCCAGACTGTGAGATATAGCATATTATTTTGTTATTTTTCTTAGCAAAGAAAATTCAGCAGAGGATCAGATACAAAACATCTGATCTGAATTTAAATAAAAACATCTATGCAATGAGACAAGGTCTCCAAGAAGCAACACTATTAATACCAATTGAAATGAATGTCACAGGGCAGCTCCTTACCCTCTAATGACGTTGTGTAGAAGGGCTACGCTAAGTTTACGGTTGACTCATGGTCAAAGTGATATGCGTCACATGCCTCTGGAGACAGTGTAACTCGTACGGAGTACAGCTACAGGTAAAACTTGCCACATACATTATGTCTTAACAGTAAAATTAGTTGTCATTTACACTGTGTTACAGGCTGCCAATAGCCTTGTTATAATTACCTGTACAACTTTTTACTTAATCTTCCTGTCACTTGTAGAAGGTGACATTCACATAGCGGGAGCAATCCTCCTTCAAGGAATGTAAGAAAGCAACCAGAAGCATAAATTTAAATGCACACACAATATAGGGAAGAGACGAAAAAAAGCTTACTTACTTCATGAATATCTATGATTTTTATATGAAAAGTACTTACTGGAGCATTTCACTGGATTGAATGGGTTAAACAAGGAACAGGTTTCCTTGTTATTTATTATTAATGACCTGTTTTTCTGACTACATATCTCAACTAGAGTGGTCTTAGTTCCCCTCTGCAATAAAAGCATTAATTCCTGAAAAGGGGAAGTTCTCATTGCATGTGGAAGAGAGAGCAAAACATAAAATTAGATTTTGTCATTCCAAATCATAAAAGTATCAAGCTTTGCTGCCTCCTCCAAAGTTTCCTGACACCAAGTCCACTGCTGTCACTGCTAGTCCATGAGACATATATCTATGCCTAACTAAAGAGTGTGCCCTCCAAGTGCAGGTATGAAGGTGAACATCTTCAAGAACATTAGAGGTACAGATGCATAGTAGGCTTACCTAGTTATACAGTGTCACCGCTAACAATAGTGTACCATCTTTGCCTGCCCTGGAACCAGATATGAATTATTCCTACTGTTTTAAGATGTCCAGAAACATCTCAGAAACTGTGCACAGTGAACAACTCATCTTCTAAGAAAGCACCTCTCTGCCCATGGCAGGCAATTCTTACCCAGTGCTGCAGCTGGTGTTCGCTCTCTTACTCAATACAAAACTTTCAACTTTTTCTATATTCTCGACAAGTAAAAAAAGTCATAAGACTGAGAAAAGAGAACTTGTCTATCTGTTCAGCAGCTCCCACTCCCTATGCAGTATCCACTCCCCTCCCAAGTATCCGTTTTATGTCAGAGCACCACAGTCAGGCAGGAAAGCAATTTGTTTAAAATCACAAAACCCTGCAAGAGAACCAGGAACTGACCCTGAGTCCCCTGACTCCCAATTTAATGCCTTGTCTACAGACAGTTCTTCCTTTGTAAAAGTAAAAGGAATATTGCTCAGACATACTTGGTGCTAAATTTAAAGTGTGATGTGGATTAAAAAGAATGTGTTTCCCCCACCCCCCCACGCATAATAGTCAAATATTAGCAACTCTACAACTGAGACAGTAAATAACCTATTTTTCCATTGTTTCATATGGATGTAACACATGAACAGGACGTACATTAATTTCCTATGCTCCCAGGATCTAGAAGTGAGCTGCTTAACTGGCTCTCTTGTCCTTGTTCAAGGCAACCTTTCATAATAAATAAAAAGGAAATCCAGGATATCCACAGTGACTGGAAAAGAATTGTGTGGCAGCACATAAATCAGCAAGAAGATTCTCCCAGAACAACTTGTTAGCAACTGATGTGGCATTTGTAGGAAGATGTCTGTGACAGTGTTCCTTCTGAAAGCAAAATAACAGCTAACTATTTGCTAGAGTTTTCTCCTCCCCTGCCAAGTAAAGCATCAATTAGATCAGCACCATTTAGAGTTATACAGTTCGACACTTCTAATCCCTTGAAGGCTGCTCTTGTGCCTTCCCTGCTTGCTTGTGTAAGAATTACAGGTTGCTTGACAACTTAAACAATTATTTTCCTATTTAAAGGAAAAAAAAAAACCAAAAAATAACAAAAAGAAAGAAAAAGAAAGGTTTCATCATGCAATATATAGAAATTGTTCTGGAGGTAATGAAGAAGGACAATTTTATCCTTCCCAGTCACCCTGAATCTGAGTCGGATCTGATCAGAGTCAACACCCTATGTACCGTCATAACGTGGTTTTTCTGTAGTTTTTCCAGCAGCTGATTCTGTTAGCTTATTTGGTAAGAGACTAAAAAGTGGAGGGTTATGATCTCACAGGGAAAGTCTGATTCTGCAAAACAAATTGCTCCCAAAAAGAGTCACTGAAAGTGCTCAGTGAACTGTGTGAAAGTGAGCATGCAGGGAAAAAACAAGATTCACAGAAGAACCTCCCAAGGCTGTGAGCTGCCATACATCTCTACAACACTGGTTGACATCACTGGTGCAGCTCAGCAAGACTAGACTTAAAGGCACTTAAGAGATTATTGCAGAAATATTAGGTATTTTTTCAATTTTATGATCTAAGGGCACAACATATTCATATCTTGTTTAGATACTCATAGCTATTCCCAGCTATATATTCGGCCTCTACAGCTATAGCATGGGCTGCATGACCTGTTAATTCCCCTCCAAGCCATTCCTACATCAGATAACACTGTTGTTACAGATGGGGACAGTCAAAGAGGAAAATTAATAAGGAATCTCAATTATACCACAGATAATACTGTGGCTACAACATAGCAGCAATTAGTGCTTGATAAATTTCAGGGTTTGAGGGACACACCAAAGGCCCTGCATATTCAAAATCCACATTCGCCCAGTGAAAAAGAAAGGAAATTTTTCTTGGAGACCAACAACTCACTTTTCTGCTAGCTTTCAAAAGATAAACCAATTTGAACAACATCTTTTAAAGTCACCTGCTGCATCCAAGGGGCCAGAAAATCCCCATGGAAAGAACAGACACACAAACTGCACAACTTGTCCGTATTTTCAGAGTTCCAAGAAAGAAAAAAAACCAACCAGACTTGTACACCTGTTTTAAACACCTGCCTAAATGCAAAGCTGTAGTAAACCAGGTCACAGCAATGTGCATGCTAATAAGCATCCTGTTGTGCTATCACAGGGTTCAGGAGGAATCATGAAAAGCATTTAATGTTCTTTTTTCTATCCCTTCACAGCATGTGATTATAGCCAAATCTTCCTTGCCTTTTTTTTTTCAGCAGACTTAGAAAAATGCAAATGGTCTTTTTAATTGTTCATGAGATGTCATTAAATTTTCCTTTTACACTTAGAGTTCATGCTTTTAATCAGCTGTTTGGTCCCTTCCAGACAAACGTAAGAGGCTGCATAGTTTCCTTTTTTTTTCTTTAATGGAAAACGGAACTTCAAAGTGAAATGATTAGAGATTTTAATTTTTTAAAAAAGCATACACTTGGGGGATTAGTTAGCATTTTAAAATGGACTTTTGTTATCAAAGCTAAAGTATCTGACCTCAGCTTTCTGTATTCATTGTGAACTCAGATTCTCCTGAAAGAAACTGATTTATGGCAAATTATTAATTTTTTTCCACCTTTCTTTTGCTGCCTGCAAACCACCACCACGGATCAACACTTGAAAAACCAGGAGAATTAATGACCCTGTTCCCAGAAGCAATGGATACATTTCAATAGACGAAGTGGTACGAACACCATCCTTTTTCTTCCTTTTCTAGGTAGGACAGTTCTTCTCAAACTCTTTTTAGAGTGGGAAAAAGATACTCTGTCAGCTCTAAAATGGTAACCGTACAAATATTCTCTTTGAGTACAAGTGATTGCAGGAATTAGCAGGAAGACTATTAGCAAATATCACAATTTGTCTTCAGAATATTAGATGCCAGCTTTTGAAGACTCCTCCCAGGCATTCATCAGATTTGAGAATGACAGGAGAGGCAGCACTTCTCTGAAGCCGTGCGAAGGCCAAAAGTACCTGTCAGTTTAAATGGCAAGGTTATGAATACTACAAAAAGGAAACAAACATCTAGCTCCACTGGAACAAGCAACGCCCATATACATGTATGTCTGTATTTTCAGTGATTGGATTAGCCTCTCAAGGGACTCCATTTTATAAGCAGTTTCAGTCTCCTAAATATAAGCCTGGTGGCCTTATTCCGGTTCTTACTTGTGGACATCATAAGGCACAGCACAACCAAAAATCAGGCCCAGAAAACAGCTGAATTGTGCTTTGATGTTACCAGCATTCACGAGCCTTTGCAAAATGGCTAGCAATGCAGTACTTGCTGAAATCCAATCTGGTTAGCCTCAAAGACAAATGAAAGCCAAATCTGTTCATCTAGACACTGCTGTTGTAATCATCATAGACATTTATTTATTTAAGCTTTCTTCCTTGCGTCTTCATGTTGCTGTTGTGGTTTTTGTTTTGTTTTTAGAGGTGGTTTATTCCAAAAATACTTTGAACAGTTCCAGAAGTCTTGCAGTCCAGAGACCTTAAAGCCATCCTGCCTTTTGGGGATCTATGAATGATGGCAAGTTTGTCTGGCAGTATTTTTAATTCTCTTCCAAAGGGTAGTTGAGATATTTTTAAAAAAAAAAAAAAAAGACATTCCTATGCTACCAAACTAGAGGGTTGGTAGAGAAACTGAGTGGATTGAAGTAGCATATAGATTTGATACCGTAAAGGACAATATCTCTGCTGGTGAATCTCTACTGGAGGTTAAGCACTTGGCAGGCATCTTATGACTGCTTCCATAAAGGCATGGCAGCTGAGAGATGACATCAAAGATTAAACACCCAAAACACTGAAGTGACCTGTGATTAACCAAGGTCCAGTAGCATAAACTGACACCTACAGATAGACCTCACAGGGTCCCTAAAGACATCAGCAGGTATACAGGAATACATTTCTATTGGTGCAAATCAAGCACATCATTATAGCCTGAAACAGAAATAGAATTCAATCACATGAGGTTTACCTTAAAGATACAGTTTCTGTTGGGAGAAAAATTTAAAAAGTGCAAACTACAGATCATTGTTGCTCTATGTTTGCTTGGCTGACATCTTCAGCAATCATCCTGAAGACTAATAAGAGACATATACTACAATTCTTTCTCCCTGATATTTTTTTTTTTTTAAAATACAGGTTATTTCTTATTCTGACACATTTTTATCATGCAACAAAGTGAATGCTGGTTCCAAGAATAGTACACCAATTCTTATAATTCTTATCTATAGATTAAACTTGCATGCCCAACCCAGAAGTTAAATTGGCTGAAATAAAACAAAATATATCAATACATTTGTTTTTACAGCATTTTGTGCATAAACCTGGTGTTAATGAGGTCATTATAATACAAGAAGTATTAGGTAAGTTCCGACGGGGTTCATAAGTAAATAAAAATATTTCTTACAGTATTTTTAAAATCTATAAGGGTCTGTCCATTTCTATGAAGAATATTAAAATCCTAACTATATCAAAACCCCTTATTTTTAGCATGGTAGAGTATTTAAGGTGTTTCATAGAAACTTCTCACTCGTGTTCTACCTGTAATTTCAGACTTCTTAAATTCTGCTACCTAGGGGCAGCAGAAATCTATAAACTGCTCAAGGTGCCTATAAAGAGGCCTATGCATTGCTTAACAACAAAATTAATCTCAAACCTTAGTGAAAAGAATTAGGCATACTCCATGTTTCAGTCATTTTTTTTTTAAGTTAAAAAAGGAAGGTTTCCCTGACTACCCCAGCAGCAGACACCTTTCCAATACTCCCCCACACAAGAGGTCACAAATGTAAAACTAAAACTGGGAGCAGAAATACAGTTTCCCACATTGAGATTGTACTCTCACTGCAAAGCCACAGGCTCTGAGTTGGCTTAATCCATCCAGTAAACTACAGCTCTGACACAGCTATGGGACACAGGAGCCGTTTCGAGCTCTGCTGACCACAGAATTGTCCTGTTCAAGCCTCACTCCACAACGGGATGGCACTCAAACACACTCTTCCTCCTCAAACTGTGCTTTCCATGGCATAGGAAGACAGGCATGCAAGCCAGAGCTCAGCATATTAAAAACCATTATCAATTGAGCATGTCAGAAAACCTTAAAATGCTAAAGTTTTCATAGTATAATGAGGAACTTCTGTCTTTCAAGATCAGACACGCCAACAAACTTTTCATGATTTCCTGTGATATTTCTAACACGTCTGTTAGAACATCCAAAGTACGTGCTGCAGGTAACAAAACCACAGCTCAACCCTTCAGACACTAAATTATAGAACTGATTTCTGAACCCCTGCCTTGTTAAAAGTAGGATGCATTTTCCTCATCAGTTCTACTGAGTTAGCTAATATGAATGACAAGCTCCGCTGGGAGAGAGATGCCTGTAGTTGTGTTATCACTTGTGCTTTATTTAGGTGACTGACAAAATGTACAGCTTTTTTCATGTTGAGTACATAATTTGAAATCAGCGTCAAACATCTTAATATCCACACTTTGTTAACCTTAGAGATAATCTGTTTTCAGTATCACAAAATCCAAAGCTCAGACCATATGTTGAGAATATAGTGTCTTCCCAATAGAGAAATCTCGTTTCAATATCTCCAAGCTCATGTAGTCATGAGCCTATTAGTCATTAATTACATATTTTATAATTAAATGGGACATACTGGCAGATAGCAAAATCTGAATTAAGACAGCCTATAATTACTACAACAACAAAACCACAGAACTCATCAGAATACCAGGCAAAGCAGCAGCCTATTCTAACCTGTTTTCAAACTACTCAGTAATGATTTGTAAGTATTTTCATAAAGAAATATGGTAATTCAGATAAGAAACAATGATTAAAGCTTTAGCAATTACTACTTGGAAGGGGATGAAAATTTTATGGTGCACCATGTTACCTTTAAAAGAGAAAGCACAGATTTTTCTTCAAAAAAGATAAAGTTATTTTCATTTTATAGGTTTAAAACCAAATTATTTTGACAAAACCCTTCCCTTGCATTATACCATTATCTACTAATAACCTTAAAGGATAAATAACATTTTCCAACTCAATAGCAACTCCTATACAACAGCAACACCTTCAAATCTTCCTGCCTCTTTCGGTTCTCCGTTTTTGTTCTCCCCTGTTAGACTTTAAGCTTCTTACTGTCCCTCACTGAGTGTTTGTATAATGCCTTCCAGCATGAGGTTGAAGGCTTGACTAGGATTTCCAGGTATTACCACAAAAGTAGCAAAGCTTATTTGACCATGTATCTCTTCCCTTCCCATGCTCACCTCCTACTGTGGCAGGTAAGTATTCCCACTTATTTTAGAGATGAGACACTACAAAGGCAACTTATTGAGGTCATGGAAGGAACCTCTGAGAGGAAGACAGAAAAGAGATCATTTGACTTCCAGATGTGCAAGACTGCCACACAGCATGAACATCCCACTCCTGCAGACTCACCAACCATTTGTACTCTTTATCCTCAGTGATACAAACAGACCTTAGGTACCTGACTCAAGGTCTTTCTGAGATTCATCTCCCTTAGGAATTAGAAAAGACAGATGCCATAGGGGGTGCTGGTGGGGAAAACACAAGCCAGGTAAACCTCAACACAAAGACAGAAAGTATTTATCAGATGACAGACAGAAGAGAGACTTCTGGAATAGCCCAGCACCAGACATATTAAGACCGCAGATTTAATAGGTCAGTTCCTGAGTAGAAGCATGCTAGGAAAAGCTAGGCCTAAATGAATTAAGACAAGCTGGCAGACAGTGAAGAATTGCATACAGAATTTATTAATAAAAAGGTTAATTTGCAACAATCTGAGTATTAGCAATTGACACCTAAAATGGCTAGAATCATGGCCATTTCTGGTACGGTATGCATTTGGGTAAAGTCCTATTAGATTCGATGAAAAAAGTCTTACATGTATGAATGTGTTTAAACCAGGAAAATTTAAATATGAAAGAGGATGTCCTGGTTTGGCTGAAACAGAACT
>NW_009635914.1:44721-60272 GCF_000690535.1 Cariama cristata | reverse complement strand
CTGGTAAACTCTCTTCTTCTTCCTGAGTTGCAACCAGAGTTCCCGGTTCAACCAAGCCAGTCTTCGTCCCCGTCTGCTCATCTTGCGGCACATTGGGACAGCGTGCTCCTGTGCCTTTAAGATTGCCTCCTTGAAGAGTGTCCAGCCTTCCTGGACCTCTTTCCCCTTCAAAACTGTTTCCCAGGGGACTCTCTCAACCAGCACCCTGAACAGGCCAAAGTCTGCCCTCCGGAAGTCTAGGGTAGCTGTTTTACTGCCCCCTCTCCTTACTTTACCAAGGATTGAAAACTTTACCATTTCGTGGTTGCTGTGCCCAAGGCGGCCTCCGACCACCACATCTCCCACCAGTCCTTTTCTCTTTGTAAAGAGCAGGTCTAGCGGGGCACCTCTCCTTAGCAGGCTCACTGACCAGTTGCATGAGGAAGTTATCTTCCACACACTCCAGGAACCTCTTGGACTGTTTCCTTTCTGCTGTGTTGTATTTCCAGCAGATATCTGGTAAGTTGACTTGTCTGTATAAACACTACCCGAGTTTGGGAAATTTGATGGAGACAAAGATGTTGTCTTTTTTTTCTTTTTTTCCCCCCACAAAATTCTGCCTGCTATGAGAATGAATTAATATTAAGCAATGAGTACCTACTTCTAGCTGTGGACTCAAATGGTGATTTTCAGTGATAGAGGAGAGACTTTTATGGTCTTTTTATCTCCAATTTTTGATTAGCATTTTGTGCTTCAGCAGCATCATCATGTTGAAGTTTAAATTAATTCAAAAGAGGTTTTCTAATTTACCCAAAATGTGGAATATTTGAGATAACAAAATGAAGCCTTACAGGTCATGTGTTTTCCAGTAGCAGCAAAGTCAGTTCTGCTTACTTAAGCTAATATTCTTTTTAATTCCTTTCCTGTGTCTTGTCTAAGTATAGAACAGAGAACCCCTTCAGTGACTAAACGTATTTTGACAAAAGTCATTGGCTAGAAAAGAGCAGAGAAACCATATTGGTTTTAACCTGTGTTAAATCACTCTATAGACTTCTATTACCTCTTTTTAGAATCCTGGGATTGTTAAGAATATGTGGCTTGCAAAAGTTAATCACCTGAAATTGCTTGAGTAATAAATTATGTGTGGATCATAGAAAGGCAGGGGAATGTTTGTTACAGTCTAGTTTTACCCATCTTATGAAGCAACAGATTATAACTCAATGTGTCGGGCAGACTGGGAACACCAGCAGACCTGTTTATGATCATGTCCAACAGAAATCACTGTGCGTTCTGAGACTTAAGGTATTTTTTTAAACTCCAGGAATAAGTATGTATGATGAGTTTAGGTCAAAATCTTTCACATTTGTTTGAAAAGAAATGAACAGATTACAGAAAGTATTTTGCATTTCTAAAATGTAAGATGCTTTGCTGCTTTATTCTACAGGAATATCTTCCTGTAAAGGCCAGCACAATGAAGTAAAATATTTTTTCTTTTCAATGCAAGTCAGTAGCTTCCTTCTTCAGGTAATTATAAATCTGATCGTGTCTAACATTGATGTACTTTTTCATTGCATCAAAGATAATTTTTCTCTTCAATTTATTTTTTTTCCTTTATCTCCATATTGTATTGTTCATTTCTTTTTAAGCCTTTTTAATCTTCTTTTTAAGCCTTCTTTGGTAGTATGCCACCTGCTGCATTAGGTTCTGCAAGCATCATGAAGTGGAGGTCACAGCATTCGTGAACCAAAGAATCTTGGTGTGCTTGGCTGTACTTGTGAAATGCTTGCATATTTCCACGGTAGACATAGCTCCCTCCTCTCCTCCTCTTTGAATATGCACTAATTGCTTACCCATTCAAAGACATGACTTTCAGACTCCACAGCAATGAACTGCAAAAGATGCACATTAGCATTAGCATTCTGCTGGGCAGTCCTGAAAGGTCTCCTAAGGTAAGCTGCCAGCTGTCCAGCTTACCAAAGCTCAGTACCATGGTAGCGAATGAAGTTGTTTGCGTTATTGGGTGTATCAGGTTTTTAGAGGGGGGCATCCACACTCACCTGAGCAAAGGTTGCAGCAACAAAGAGTACACTGAATGCTTTCTTAAATAGCTGAAAGACTTGTTTTGACCCTTTAACTGAAGAAACTTGCGCCATGGAGGAGATGTTGGGAGGAAGTGCCCTGGAATGATGGTGCTCTCGAGTGTTTGCATCTCTTCTTTGTGACTGTCCATGTGGTAAACATGCTTATAGGCAAATCTTGCATTACCTTAAAAAGATAAGAAAAGGATTGATTAGCACACTTTTTGAGGAAGAGCAGAGTAAACCATGATCTTATGTTTTCAAGCACTGGCATTTTCCATGTACATTAGTGCTTCTGTTGTTTAAACATACCCTATTCTTAAATGTGTGTGAAGTTAGGATTTAGCAGATAGATCAAGTACCTGGCATTAATCCAAGATCTAATTCTTAATCTTCTGTCGTATGGATATGGTAGATAAATTTCTCAATGGCCATTTTTAAAAACTATTCACTCAAACCTGACATAGCCCATTTCACCCTCTCTTTAATAAGAAACCTAATAACTTTTTCTGATGTGATGCATAAAGCTCTGGTATTTTGTTTTCTTTTTATTGCCAGATGCAAGCGTGTTCGTGTATTTAGTCAATAAAGCTATCAGTGCTATACACAGGTTTAGATTAATAATTTCAGCCTTTCAGTCTGGGTTGTCTGATGTAGGCCACTGCTGTGTTATTTGCATCCTTTGGTCATATACTGACTGTCCGATCAGTTGCAGTATTTCTGCTTCTAGGACTGGGAAAATCTGTTACAATATTTTCAGTCATAATATTTAGAAGTTGTGTCAAACAAACCAGGCTGCACTTTAGGAGCAGCGTAAGTAGTGTAGACCTACAGCAAATAAAGAAGGTAATCCCCAAACCCCTTTTTCCATAAAGTATTTTTGTCTCTGATAGCCTCTTCTTTACCCTGTTCACCCTCTGACTTTGATTTTGTGTAGTTTCCAAGAGAGGTGATTATATATTAGGACTTATCATCAAGGAACAATAATTTCAAAGAGGTGCAATGTTATCTATGCATGGGTCATATATATGAAAGAATGTGTGAGATTTCCAAACCATCAAATCTAGAGACTGTATAGGAAGGAAGAAATATTGGCCTTAATCTTATTGCATCATATAATTGGTGAATGTTTGTATTTGCCCAGAGTGCCAGGTTTTATGGCTTGTTACCTAGACTTTTCTCTCTCTTGAAGTGTCTTAACAGCCCATTTCTGCCATGAGCAAACCAGTTAGTGATCACATGTTGCTCTTTTTTTCCTGTATTTTTGTAATATTTGCATGAGATATATTTTGTCTCTGCCCTAAAGCCACTGCAGCTATCCTGTGTAGCATACTGTAGGCTGGATTAGCACTTGTGGCAAAATGTGCCACCTCTTGATGCTAGGGATTTATTTTTCTTTAGCACACGTTGACTCTGAGGATTTTTCCCGTAAGAGCGAGCATGCAAATATAAATAACAAATAAGATTTTTCACTAAATACCTTCACACGTTTTACTGGATTTAGATTCACTTTCCACAGTTTCTGTTTCATGCTTGCTTTCCTTCATCTAAGAGCAGTCATAGTGGCAGTATAAAAATAACTTCTAAATTGAATTTTTCGAGATCCTCCTCTTCTGCTATCTCTTACCGCTTCCCACTTCTCTTCTGATTTTATGTTTCTTTCTAGTCTTCTCCCTGAAAATCAAGATCTCCTTATGCTTTGCATTACCAGCTGTCAGGCGTGATGCCGTATATGCTGATAAGCCACTGTGTTAACTTGCTTTGGCACTGTTGGCAGCACTCTGCTGTCACGCTCAATTGAGACAAAGGACCATTTCTTACTGGAAAATTAATTAATGAAAAATGACTTGCTTATAGAATAGAATTGTTTTGAAAGAAATTAAACATACAAAGAAATTTGTATTGCAACAAATTAACCCTTCATTTTATAAAGGTTTAAGTGTCAAATATAAATGAACTAAAACAGTGAGGCCACCTAATTTTGTGAAATTGCAACCTCAAGTTGCCACATGTGATTTGAGCAAAAATTCCATCAACTGAGATTTTTTTTTTTTGGGGGGGGGGTGTGTGTGTGTATTTGTTTTTGGTTTTTTTCCTGACAGAACTGGTTTTGAGCAAAAGTGAATGCCACCCCAGGCATCTGGAAATTATCTCTGGAAGAAGAGTAGTAACCAATTAATTGTGTCCCTGTGTGAAAGGGAGAGGCAAGGTCAGGATGATTGTAATGGAGATGATCTTTCTCCTGACCTGTTCTCTCCTTCCACCCTGCAAAAGAGGAGGAAGTAGAACATCCTTTTCTATGTTGACCTTTTTCTCCTCTCTAGTGATGACCTTCCTATCACTTACGCTTTTTAGGAGAGGATTGCCTTTTACAGGTAATTCTGCCAGTCTTGGAGGCCCAGTGTTAGTGGGCTACTAATCATAGGGCTAGTGTAAAATAAAGTAGCAGTTTTGCAGCAAGTTTCTTTCTCCTCGGTACTAACTGCCCTGATTGTGGCTTTTCTTTGATTTGCTTGCAAAACTGACCAAGCTAGCCAATGTAATTTTCTTAAAGACAGAATATGAAGCTCCATCTGTGCTTGTAAATTAGACAGACTGATGTACTCTCTTGCAGTCACATGTGATGTTTGTTAGCACGATCCCTGATACTGTTTTGGCTCATGCCAGCTAGCGCTCTCCTGGACAATGTTTGTGCGTGGTTCAGGGCATAACACGTGCCTAGAGTAGCCAGTTTTGGATGCAGCCCCCGCTTTGGGGGAGAATTCAGCCATGTAGTTGTGAGTTACATCATGTTGCTTGATCTTACCGGCAGCAAGCTGTCTCTGTTCTTAATTAAAAGACTTTAAAATACAGCTTCTGTGCCCACTTGCAGGACGTTTTAGGCTCCAGGAGCCGTTTCTGGCCTTTTCTCAGGACAGTCAAGTCTTGACTTTACACCTCTTGGCACTTTCAGGCTGGATGCTGTTTCATGGAAGCCTTTCGTATGCAGTGTTTCATCCTCTGTGCTGCTTATAGGATAGCAATTTCTTGTTGCATCATCCAGTTTTTCACCTTTGTTAGAAGGAATGACTGCACAACAGGTTTTGTTGGTAAGATAAAAGAAGCCAAAAGAAATTTAGAGGAAGTTGCCGTATACCTGTTATACAAATGTTGAGACTGGTAAACCAGTGCTTGCTCTGAGAAATGAAAATGAGATCTATGGAGCCGTCATATTAATATGATTATCTTCAAATGAGTTTATATTGCTTGTATTCAGTAAAATGAGTACTGAAAGTGGTATGGCTAACTGACATAGTTTTACTGGTAGAATTTAGCATGCTGGATGTTTTGAAGCACTTTGAAGCATTTTTCCAAACTGACTATGTAAGTACTTGAAAACTGAGCCCTGGAAGGTGCCTCTGTCATATACATTTCTATCACAGGGATTATCACTTGATAGGAAAATTAGAAGGATAAATCAGCAAAAATTGTGGTTTGCTCACAAAACTTTTATTTGCTTGAAATACAGCATAACTTCTAGAGGTAATTCACTTTTTTAGCTAAAAAGAATGTCACTAGTATTAGATGCTCTTAATTTTCCAATATGTAAATAGTTATGAACAGTGAACATAATAACAGTTTAGATCTGACTCTTGGTCAGAACCATGAGTAGATGCAGATGAGAATAACCCTAGAAAAATATATGTAGAAATATTCTGGTAGTTGATCAAAGAAGAGAAAAGAGCTAGGAACAAAGCATTCAGGAAAACCTTTGTGAAACCATATATATGCTTATGAACTTAGGCAAAAAAAAAAAATAAATCAGTCATGGTCAGTAAGAACTTGTTGATGTTTTAAGTTGGCTCAATAATGTGCATATCCTTCTCACAGTTAATCTTTGTTAGATGGATCTGAGCGTATGGTACTACGAGGAGGTGGTATGTTCTTTCACTTGACGAAATGCCATGCAATGGCTTTAGATGGTAGCACTGCAGTATCATAAAAATGAAGAGTACACTATTATTGTCAAATTTGCAAAGATCATTTACTGCGAGTTATTCTTGCACTTTATTTAGTAACTTCAAATGCCCGAAGTTTATTGATGCGCTACTTTATCATACCTGCTAGCTCAAGTTAATGACTTGTTCCAGGTAGAGGATGTAGTCGGGCAATATTTCATACAGTTTTTTTTGTCAAGAGCTTTGAGCTTCCATGCTTTAATTTATGCAGTTTCATATAAAAGATTGAGAAACATGCTTATCTAGTTGAGGAGGCTTATCTGCAGGAGAGAAGAATCAAAACTCTCTTTTGTAGACTTGACAGCTAGTACGTCACTGAGTACATATGCAAGAAGTTTATGGCATTTAAGCAAAAATTTTGAGAGTAATTCTGAACTTTTCTTCCAAAATACCTGTGTGCATCTCTGCATATACATTCTATAGTGTGGGCATAGGTAGACAAGTGTATGTATATATTATAATGTGCACCTATCTAATCTATAAAAGAGATATATATATATAAAATGTAGTGTAGTTCAATTGACTTGATTTTTTTTCAGAAAGTAAATTAGAAAAAAATAAAAAAATATTCTTTCTTGATGTTGAAAGGCTCCTATGAGCCTAATTTCAGTTTTAATCTAATTACTTTAAAATACATGTTTATACTATTCTGCCCTCCCTATTTTTTTGTAAAACTTCCTAAGGCTCAAAATTATCTTGATCATTTTTCTCTATCTTTTTGAATCCTTTGATATTTGCAGAAAGGTCTTTTTTTTCTCAGTTGACAAGGACAGTGTTTGACTATGCAAGGGAATGCTGACTATGTCTAGACAGAAAACATTGCCAAATGTACAAAGTCCTTGATAGAACAGACAAGCCTTTTTTATTTTTTTTTCCCCTGCCAACGTTCAGTTTATAGTAATTTTAGCTGTTACTTGCAACTCCAAGTATTTAATTTTGGGATTCGAGATACTGGTGTGGTTTTTTTTTTTTCCAGATTTGCAATGTCCCTGTAAAGACCATAGAGATAAGTGTTGAAGATACTGATGAGTATTTTGTGCTGTGCACAGTGGTTTCATATCTAGAACTATGACTAAGAAATGGATTTATGTAGCTGGTATCCATAAATCAAGGTGTTGTGCCAGCTACCTGGCTCCCAGTAGGACAGAAGTCATCTTAAATTCACACTGATTGTGAGTAGCTAAATAGCAGCATGTTTGCCAGTCAGGACTCTGCAAATGATAGAAAGTAGAAAGGACATGAGTGGAAAGGTTCCTTCTGCACACTGCAGTGGAGTTGCTGAGCCCACTCTTAAGCTCTGATGGTTGTGTTGGAGTATAACAGCAGTATATTTCATGTTACGAGTACAGATTCATCATTGTCATAATAGACCAAAACCTCTAAAAACCATGTAAGTAAATGAGCAGACCAGCTTCAGTAGTTCAGAGCCTGCTTACTTAATTTTTCTTAAGCACATTAAATAGTTCTAGAAAGGCTGTCACTGTAATCTTTGAAATATTGCCATGTTTTTTTCGTTCTCTGCTTTTAAATTTCTTACACAGTAAGACTTTCATACTTCCCCATATTCGGTTCATTATAAATTTCTGTGTATTCAGGCTCTTATTTGGAGCTTAAAAGCATTTCAAACCCTGACGGAAATTCAGCAATGGAGAGTGGAAGAGATGTACATTTATCGTCCTCTCTTTTACCACAGCCTGTTGACTCCCAGTGCAGAGGCTAAGCCTGTAGTTTCTGGCTCTTACCTGGCAGCCAGACTGCAGGTAAATTAACCCAGCAAGCGTGTATCATTTTTTACTAGAATGGGCATAAGGTAGTAATTTGAACCTGGAAAATAATGTCTTGGCCACAGTTTTTGTGTGAAAGTAATTCTGCTTTATCTTTGGAGAAAGGCCTTGCTTTTGTAGGGATCTTTTTTTTCCCCTTCATTTCTTGTCACATTACTCAAATTCCTGTATTCAGAACTCTTCAGAAAGATTGAGGAATGGCTGATGAAAACCTTGAACGATACTTTGAAAATGTAGTACACGCTGTGCAGTTCCAGTAGATGAAAGCAGTGTGGTTTAAGGGTTTAAATCATGCTTTCATATTAATTTATTATCATTTAAATATTCTTTTAGGAGACTGCTTATGGATTCTGGATTTTCAGTTGCAACTAGAGTTTATTCAAAGTTTAAAGGGATGATGCATTTTCTTTGTGAAGTATTCTACTTTTTTTGTTCACGCTAGTTCTTTGGCTTTTTTGAAACCAGTAGTACACACTACTGTGCTGGCAAATGCACAAATGTCTGAGGTGTTGAACTTCTAAGCTGAACACTGATATGCACTTGCAGCAGAAATGGGAATCGGTGAATAATGCCTCTTGCCTTTTGAGATGGTCATATTTGAATTATGTTGGCAGGATTGAGTGAGGAACCTTGTATTGTTAACAGTGCTGAATCTGTTCTGTAAACGCATAAAACTTCTTTTCTGTGGGGATTTCAATCTAGCTTTCACCAGTGCTTTGTTAGCCCAAAACTAAATTTAAAGGTTTTCTTAGGTTTCTGCTGCTAAATTTGTGTTTTACGTGCTTTGGTCAGGGAAGAAAATCCACAATGTTACACATTTCTGTTTACTATGAATGTATTCTTTCACTCAACTTTGTAAAAAATATTTTCAATTAATGTCTTGAGAATACACTTTTTCTTCATCTTAAGCAAAATAATCTCTCAGATACCACAATTTTAAAATTAGTGTACCTGAAACTCTTAAATTTCAGTAATTTGACTTGGTAAACATTGTACTAACTTTCATAAACATTAACTTAATTTCTCCCCAGGCTTCCGAAGGATGAGTTGGCAACAGAACCACTAAAGTATGCTGAACAACTTCCTGTAGCTCAGATAATACACCAGGTATGTCTTTCTATTTTAAGTATTTTCTTTGAGAATAAACAAAATCTGTAATACTTAAACTGCTTTTCTGGGTTACACAGAATCAATGTCCTCATGCTGGAAGTATGTAAAAACAACATACTCTTGTTCAGATGACAACTATTAAATTATAAAAGTATTGTCCTGAATATGATGATGAAAAGATGCTTGCTGTATGACACAGATAACACTTCAGAGATTGCTGTTAAAATTGTTGTGTGTACACTGATAGAAAAAAAAAACAAAACCAAACCCCATTAATTTCTTCAAATTTGCATCTTGACCTAAATCATATTCCCCTTCCTGAAAAAGCAGCCAAAGCATAGAATCATTATTGTGGAATAATTGTCATGATGAGTTGAGTAGGGGAAGCAATCTCCCCTCCTAATACACTTCTGAATTAGCACTGTTTCTAACTATAGCAGTGTCATCATACTTTCTGCTTTGCACAGGGTTTTTTGTTTGCTTTTTGTTTTGCACAATAAAAAAACCCCAGAGATTGAGATTTTGCCTAGATTGTGCCTTTTAACACTGTCTTTATTTAAAATCAATACTCTTCTAGTGATTTAGGTAAATAAATGATGTGGACATCTGAACTGGGATTGAATAGAAGCTACGGTTTTTACTATAGTGTGTCTTCCCCCTGCCCCCTCCCCATTTATGGCAAGGAGGAAGAAGTAGTCTTTTCTGTGCAAAAGATTCGATACTCCCTTCTTGCTCTTTTCTTGAAGTTCAAGGTCTGATTCTCAATCCATCCTGCTGGTAGATCAGATGCCCAGTCTGCATTCACGTCTTCTCATGCTTCGCTACTAGCCACAACGGGCTCTGCCTATTTTGTGGAAACACTCATGGCCAAATAACATACACGAAACTTGTCATATACTCTAAAATGTGAGTACTAAGACTTAGCATCTCCCTTCTTGGTGATGCTTTAAAGGAAGCAAAATGACCTATTCTGTTGCAGTCATTTGGAATTTTCTCCAAAAAAATTTATTTTTTAACTTTGAGGATGTGAGTCCTGCTTCAGGGACAGGTAACTATAGTTTTCCGAAGTCAGGACTGAATAGGTCAGATTATTGTTTTCCTAACAGTACCTTGGCAGTATGGAATCTTGCAGGTAATCCAGTGTACCCTGAAAAATTAACCTGAAAGTTGGGGAAGATAATGTCAGTTCATCATGGGAGACAAAATGGTACAGTCCATTCACTGCCTTGAGATAAGGAAAACTTCCAACCTGAAAACTGGAACTTGCTGTTGGTCAGGGTAGCAATAAGCCAGATAGACAATGTTAGATAAAACTGTGGTTTCAGACTGAGCTGGTTTTGAATGCTTAAAGATCAACAGGAACAAATAAAAGTCCACTAAACGTCAAAGTTGCTTACAAAATCCTATTAGTATTAATTATTATTGTAGATCTTTCAGAAGACCTTTGTCAATCAGTATTTTTAAGCAGTTGAGTCGCATGCTGCAGGCAGTGCTGGCTTCACCTTAAAGGAAACATGAGCTTTATTTTAAGTCTTTAAAGTGTACAAGTCTCTTCTGCGAGATGTAAACACAAGGGATTCAAAAACTTTTGACCGAAATCTGCACATCTGGGAAGAATCTCTGATGTGTTCAGAACATGGAAGGTTGGAAATCGGGACCAGTTTGTATGTCAGAAACTCCCTGGTGTTGTCAGAGCTTCAAATGACCCAACAGCCTGCAAATGTCACATTTAAAATTCTGTCTTCATGCCTGACTCTCAGCATAAATGAATTAAACAGCAGAGCAGGCAGCCAGTCAATATGTTCTTAACAGTGAGAGTGAGCAATGAAACACTTTGGGGGTTGTTTGGAATCAGTAAATAGAGAGTGCACAGAATGGCTCACCTAGAGGAAAATCTCAAATAGGAAACAGAATTAACCTTTAAGATGGTCGACCAGACTAAATGTCATAGCAATATTTTTACAACATTAGGTGGGTAATAACCACGGAGGGTTCATTTGGCTACTGTGTGTTATACTGCAATAGAATATTGCACTGTGGAAAGGCAAAAATCTGTTTTTTATGTACTCTTCTCTGTTTGCCATAACAAATTTACCATTAGACTAGAGCTGTGGTCCACACAAGGCAGCAAAACAGACCCAACAGAACTGCAAATGTCTTTGATGCAGAGAAACAGAATCAAATGACCATTGTTTAGCCATCGTGTCAGAGAGTTGGGCATCATGCCTTGCTTTTGTATGATGGTAATGCCCTTTTTGAGACTAGGAGCTGCAATCAGCTATAGCATACTCTGCGCCAGTGTCCCGGTGAATTAGCACTGCAGAGATTATAATGTGTCATTTCTGAGGGACCTGTGATAATTGGGACATGTAGTGAAAGGGCCATGTTAAGTTTCTAAGAACAAATATTTTTTACTTTAAGAAAACAGAAAGAAATTATAAGAAATAAAAAATAACGCAAGTAAAACTAGTGAATAGCATGTGTGGTGTTATGATGCTCTATCCAAATGGGTAATCACTGTGTTTTAGTATGAGCCTTTGTTGTTGGTTCTGTATCACGGATAAGATTTCTCCCATGTTAACCCATATTTTGTTTACCTCTAGGCAGAAATAAAGGCATCAGTAACGTATATTTATAGCATAAATATACATGAAAATTTCACAACGGTAGACAAGTATCCTAAATCAGTATAATGCCAAAGTGCATTTTAATTATAGTTAGTAGCCAACATGGCTGCTAATTCCATCCAAATTTCACTGTAAATTTATTCTCCTGAACACTGTTAAAAGTCTGCATGTTTTCCTTGGGCATTTACATGTGACTTTTAACATTCTCTTCAGTACTGTATCTCTGATATTTCAAAAAAATTATACTATTGAACAGAAATTACCTTTTGATTTCTAATCTGATTATTCCACAAGAAAATTTCAGGCTTGGTACATCCTAAACTATTTAACAAAAAGAGACCCAGAATCTGATTTTGGGATTGATCTGAAACTTTATGGCAATAGTAATTATTTATTCTTATAGCAGTATAAAAACAAAAGAATAACAACCCTATAAAGTTCACAGTTCCAATTCTCAGAAATGTGTTGTATTTAATGCATTAGACCATGGTTAATTAAAAAGACAAATGTGAAGGAAAGAAAATAAATAGCAGAATGATAACAAATACTGATATTTAAGCTGCTAGTTTTTAGACACAAACCAAAATCAGACATTTGTAAATGAAGTAGTTTTCTCCATTTTCAAAAACAAGGGAAAACATGTGCTTTTAACTGAAATAAAAAACCACTAGTGCTTTGTAAAGGAATGCAGTCATTAATATAAACTTCTAAAATGGCAAAAGTTAAACTTTCAGAGGAATAGCCACATAAGACAGCCTTTTTAATGAGGTCCTTCGTGTACAGCCATGCATACAATGCTGCTACTTCGAATAAGTTTGACTAGTAAGGCCAAAAAAAAAAAAAGAGGAGAGAAGGGAGAGGCTGCATTAATTCTGCACTTGTCTTTAGTTGAGACAGGTCTGGTAAAAGAACAGGGGGAACTGCATTTGAGAAGATTGTTTTCATTTATCGTAAAAGATATTCATTACTGGCCTTCCAATTCAGCAAGGTATTTTAATAAAAGTACCAAACTTCAGTGCCAGTGCTTATGCTCTGAATGTCATTGTGTGTTAACATATTTTGCCTAACTGGGATTTAGGATATTGAAGAGACTTAAATTGTTCCAGGTGTCTTACTGATGGAAGAATGTTTTATTGATAAAAAGCACATTTCAATGGATAAATGCCAAATCTCCTGATGTTGTTATAATTGAAAACAAAATGAAATCGCTAATTCAGACCACGATCAACTTGTATACTTATTTTAGTCCATTGTAAAGTATTAAGCAGACAAATTAACATGCTGTTAAAACAGGATGGTATTTCAGGAAACTAACTTCTAGCCCGTAGTGGCGATTGCACAATTTACTTAAAATTTGAAATGGTTTACAGTTGCACATTTACTCAAAGAGTTCCTAGGTTTCTTATGTAAGGCAATGCATGGGGGAATGTTAGATGTAATTTCTAATTAAATGAGATTGAGTTTCCTTTTGGAGGTATGTATTAAGTTTGTTTGGTTTGTAGAGTTCTTGACCAGTGCGTTTCTGTAGCCTCCCTGTAGAAGCCTCAGTGGAAAATGCCTTCTGTAATTTCAGGAGATTACTGGGAGACGGTGCTAACCCTGTTGAGTAAATATGTCTCCCTATTCCAGATTCCTGTTGAGCAACTCAGGTGACCACCATTAGCTTTGCTGAGTTTAGACGCAGAGGATGTTAGGGAGTCTCCATATCCAGTCTAGTTTGAGGATATTGACTACAGTCCACAAAAAGGGAAATTAAATGAGAAATTTAAGAAAGAAGATGGGAGGGGGATCTCCAGAGTTATAAATGCACAGGTTGATGGCCATCAAAGATGACTGTAGAGTTGCAGTTCTATGTTAAGTCGTGCAAGAAGGTCTTTGTCTCCATAATATCTGTGCTTCTGTAACGAGATTCCCTCCCTTCCCTCCCCCCCCAATAAAATCATTTTGCTTTGAAGATTAGTTTTTATTCATTTTCGGGATCTCATTCTCACATAGTAGAGCGGTGTTAGTTTATTGCATTTGTTGATGTTTCACGCTGATTTAATTGAGAGAGGTTTTCTTTAGCAGCATTTGGCAGAAATTGTTGAAACAGTATTAAGAAAATAAAACACACAAGGTTGTATAGATTTTTTTGAAGTATTTTTTGATTATCTGTAACAGAACAATTTTAGCTCTCAGACTTAAATGTTTTCACAGACATTAAATTAAAGTGGTTTTATGTGGCTTACGATCTTTGTGAAATGCTTGATATGAAAATTAACCCATCACATGCTGATACAGTCTTGAAAGCATAACTTTAAAATTCAGGGATCACACTGGTGCCTTGCCCATTACCATGTAGCTGCCCTTTGGCAGTTGTTACTTTTCAAGAGGTCCTCTCGGGCTCAGTTCACATCTGTCTTGATGTTGGAGTCTTGGTTCCTATTTATGTTTTACAAAAACAGTTAGTAGTGTTCAGAACTTTGGTCAAGTATGCAAGGTGTTTAATAGTACAGCAGTAGCCCAGATTATTTTTTTTTTGGACACAGACAGTAATTTTGGTTTATAGATAATTTAGTAAAAGTTTTAAAGTACTTTGATAAATGATACTTGCATTTTACTGTGTCTTTACAGGTTAAGAGGTTCAAAAGCAACTTGAGATACTGACACAACTAGATGTGTCAGGATGGATGTGTAAAGTTTTAGACACAGCTATTTATATGTTCTCTGAAAATCCATTCCTGTAGCTGTGTTTGAAAATAACTAAAGCATAGCTTGCTTTTTAAAACTCTGGTCGTGGTATTCAGCTAGGTGATGTCAGGGATAAAATATTACCATTTTCCAAAAGGTCCAAATTTTACTGCACCTGTTAGCACAGACACAGGTCTTTTCAGGAATGCTTTTCTTTGTCAGAACTGAATTTTTTCAGGATGACTGAAAATTGAATTTTTCATATCAAAGATGAGAAAGTACTCTCACTTTAGAGTTCAGTCTTATTTTAACAAAATAGATTATGTGGCTACCCAACAAGATGTCTTGTGTCATGGCACTTTGCGCTAGGACACCTGACCCGTCAGGCTTTACTTCTGCAATTTTGAGGAATATACTGAAGACAGTGTTGGCCCCTTAACACTGCCACTTTTTGTGGCCACTTTGGAGTATATGGAGAACAGCAGCCTATTCTGGCAATGTTCATGTCTGTTCCAGACTAGAGGTGAGAGAAACTGTTTCTGATGCATGTCATGGAAATCTGTTGACATCCTCTTCCTCACCAGCTAAACTAAAGTCTGTTTTGGGGCTCAGGCATTCTGACTATAGTCACGTGCAGAACTAAAACCAGGTGGGCTGTACACCTTTTGCTGAACCAGCCTTTCTTCATCTCGGACACTTGGGCTGTATTACATGGCACGTGCAGGACAATCAGGGGATCAGGGGGCGCTGGTCGACAGCCGGCTGAACATGAGCCAGCAGTGTGCCTAGGTGGCCAAGAAGGCCCATGGCATCCTGGCCTGTATCAGGAATACTGTGGCCAACAGGACTAGGGAAGTGATCATCCCTTTGTACTGGGCACTGGTGAGGCTGCACCTTGAGTAGTGTCCAGCTCTGGGCCCCTCACTACAAGAAAGACATTGAGGTGCTGGAGCAAGTCCAGAGAAGGCCAATGAAACTGCTGAAGGGTCTGGAGCACAAGTCTGATGGGGAGTGGCTGAGGGAGCTGGGGTTGTTTAGTCTGGAGAAGAGGAGGCTCAGGGGCGACCTTATTGCTCTCTACAACTACCTGAAAGATTGTAGCGAAGTTGAGATCAGCCTCTTCTCCCAGGCAACTAGTGATAGGACAAGAGGGCATAGTCTGAAACTGCACCAGGGGAAGTTCAGGTTAGACATTACGAGGCATTTCTTCACAGAAAGAGTCGTTAGGCATTGGAATGGGCTGCCCAGGGAGGTGGTGGAGTCACCATCCCTGGAGGTGTTTAAGAAAAGACTGGATGTGGCACT
>NW_009635914.1:25801-44586 GCF_000690535.1 Cariama cristata | reverse complement strand
CGGTATGTGTGGATTTAATTTCTCTCATTGTTGCCTGAATTAGAGATTATTTCAATTTTTTGGCTTCCTTTAAATTGCATGCTACCTAGTAGAAAACTCAGTGCTCAACAGGAGCAAACCAAACTTTCTCTGAAAAGCTATTACCGCACTGTTTTGCTAACTGCCAAACTAAATATGTCATAGAGCAGCAAAGATGTTCCTGCCAACACTATGTGATACTTGGTGCATATAGGTGCTTTGAAGTTCACTCCCTAATATTTTTTCTAATATTAAGGTTGATTAAACAAATTGTGAGTAGTAGTCTTGCTGTATGAGTCATGTAATGTATGCAATGTGTGCCTTTAAATCTAGAGAATGAGTGCTTAATTATTTTGATAATAATGTTTTCTATAAATAATAAATTAAGAATGGAATGGTCCCCTGTTTCTCTAACTCACTCCAAGAGATCACTAAACACATTCTTGACTTGGTTGTAGATGGTACAGATCTTTTACTGGCAAAACATTGAACCAGAAACATTTTCAGGCATTTTTTCATCTAGTGAACTACTGCAGAGTCAGTGATGGTAATTGGGACCTTCATATGTAAGCTGGTAGTCCACACAAACAATAATGTTGTCTCTCTTTTTTTTCTTATTCAGAATTTAAGTAGCACGTTAGCCTAATCAAATCTCATAAGCAAAGTTGTAATGTTCCTCAAATAGAACATATTTCTGATTGCAGCATGAAGTATTTTTGTAAAAATTTAAAATGTAATTTTTTGATTTGCTGTTGTTTTTCTCATCGGTTCTTTCCAATCACAGAATACAATGATGTGGCGTTAGCATAAATTACTGATGATCTCTTTTTACAGACAAGGCGCAGCTGCTTTTGTTTTGTTATGTTTTTTTATCTGAGCATGAGGGGAAACCCTCTGGAAGCAGAGACCTAGTAAAGCAGTCTCTTTTCTTCTGTCTTCCCATTAAAGGACTGTTGTGGGTGATCGCTCTCTGCCTATCCAGGATCATCATTTTACTGTTTCTGAACCATAGGGAAGGTTCTGCTTCTTTATCTCTTTGTTAAATTGAAATATTAGATGGAAGCTCTTCTCTTAGTCTTCAAGACACAATAAAGACAATTATCTTAGAATTATTTTTCTTTCAAATGCTGCCTCCTGAATCTTAAAAATTCAGTAGTAATTATGAGGAACTTCATTTCTGTAAGGAGAGGCTCCCGAAATACTCATGCATGGGGATCTCTTCCTTTGTCTGCACACAACACTGCTCGGCAGAGCCAGAAAAGAAGCATGAGTGGTTTTTGTTGCTGACCAAGCATTACAGAGGAACTGAATGTATTATTAAATTGTTCCAATTATAGCTGAATACAATGGATTGAATAACTAAATGCATTGAAAGGTATCTTACATGAGGAACCTGAACAGTCAGTTGCAGAGTTCTTGCTTGTAACCATTTTCTACTAGAAATACCACAATGAATATTTTCTGTAAGCCAGGAAGGGGAAACTTTGCCATGTCTGATTCCAGCTGCCCAGAGACATTGGAGATAGAGGATGGTAGGTTTTTCTTGCCAGAAGTGTTGCATACATTCATCCATGCTTTCTTCCCTGTTTATGCATTAAGACATGTAACTTTACCTCCTTCCTTGCATTTTTTAAAAATGAAACCAAAGTATATTTTAAAAACAATGAAAGAATTAGCTTTTTTCCTATTAAACAACTCTGTTAAGAGCAGTTAGGCAGTTATCAAAATGTTCTGTTCGATGTGCATGTACGTTATTAGCTTGTCTGGGCATCAGTAGGGTCCAGTCTCTGCTGTCATGTCTTGGGATGTGAATTTATCACATCATCAGAGAAGTGGCACCTAGCAAGTGATGGTAACCCCTAGACCATGCTGTCCCTCAAAAATAGTCACCTCTTCAGGGAGGTGCAATGGCAGAAATGGATGCAACTGGCAAGTGTTTTCAAAACAGCCATTTTAGGCTGTACAGATCCTGCAGTTTGGACAAAGAAGTGTAGCACCGAACTGTGCAGTTTTTTGAGGTATGTTTTTTTTTCCCTGACCTGTGAAAATCCTGACATTTAAAGGTTGGCATTGTATCTTCAGTCTTCTTTGGCACAGGATGGGAGATCAACTTGACAGACAGCTTGGAGTAATTTAAGTGGGGGCTGACCATCAAGTGGCCACATTCCACTCCTCCCCATTCCTGTTAGAGTCCTGTGCTCATTAAGCACCACAGTGAGTGGAAAATTACGACTTAAAAAAAAAAAAGGGCATTTTTCAGCCTGGCTGGGTGTGTGACTACAGAATTTATAAAGCCAACTAGAACAGATAGTATCAGCCAAAATTGATAAAATATATGTATATTTCCTGAAAATTTTTGTTTATATTTCTTATGAGCAGGTGAGAGTGAAAAGAATTGTTACTCTGGAAAGTTGAAATGGAAATATATTTAAGGCTTTTGTGCATATCATGAGAGTGCTCAGTTTACCCTTGAGAATACTGGTAATGTGAGGCATTGTATGTGAATGTAGCATCATCCATTTCATGGATTATGAGACATCAGTTTCATACCCACCAGTATATAGAATTGTCAGATGTACTATTAAAAAATATATGAAAAGATACCCTGGCTCTGTAATACCTATAATTGTTAGAGGTGCTATGTTAGATTTGCAGCTTCTTTAAGAGGTAATTCCTGTAATCGTTTCTTTTTAATAAGCACTGTCTAAGATGTGAAATGAAGGTAGAGGTTCAGGAAGGGACTGTAACATGTCAGGCTTTATAGAGTGCTGTAGATCTTTGTGGTTCACTCTTCTGAACTTCAAATACCTGCATTTGGGGGGTTGGTAGTAGCTGTATGACCATGAACTCTAAAAATTATATTTCTTATAATAAAAAAAATTATTTTTGCTTTTTTTCAGTTGAATCAGCCATGTGTTTGAAGATCCTGTATGCACAAACTTTTCAATATGCACTATTGATCTTTCTATGTCTTTGTTTTGACTTTGGACTGATTGTGCCATGATCCCCTTTTGTTTCGCTTTACAACCTGCTTGCAACTGTGATTTTAAGACTGTGGTTACTGTTTCTATTGTGCTGTAGCTATGCTCAGAGCTATAGAGTGACAGGTTCAAAAATGCTTACAGCTTAAAGTAAACTTCACATAGCATGTTGGCAAAAAGCAAAACAAGGTTAACAGTGAGAGATTCTGATTTGTAGGCTAAGGCTATAAAGGACCGTTACGTTAATCTCTTCTGACATTCTGCACAAACTACATAGATACTTTATTTATATTCTCCCTTCTTTGGGGCTGTATTGAAATCGGGAAGGATAACCAGAAGAAGGGAGCGAGTAGAGGCTGGTGAATGTTTAATCAAAATACTGTAATTATGGGGGGAATATAAATGAAGAGGGCAATTACAGCATGTTAGAACACATACGTGATTACAGAAAGTATAGAAAGCTGTTATTGAAGAAGCAATGTGTACGTGTCCCATGGGTCTCAATTGCTAAAGTTGTGTGAATTGTTACACAGTGCTATAGATGTCAATAGCTATCTCGCTTCGTGTTGTGCGGCTGATACTAAAACTGCTGCTGTCACTGCAAATGTGAGGAGGTTATTTTTAAGTGAGTTCTGTGGTTGGGACTCTTTGCTCTGCTTTGTGGTCATAATAATCTTGGCTAATGTCAGAGCTTTTTTGCTAAAATTATCTTTCCAGCCATTTTCATTCTCAATGTTGTAGTCCTCTATTAAGCATATAATTAACTTTTTTCATCATTCTTTGCTTCCGTGAGATTTTTTGTGATACGCTGGCCTACATTCATTTGCATTTGTCATTTGTAAGCCTGGATTCTTAGATGCTCTGAGTCTTTTTGGATTTGTCTGCACTGGGTCCCATTTATTTGCTGTTCCTTCAAATATTGGAAAAGTGAATACTATTTAGGTCACTGTGGTGAGTTGTCTCCAGTGGGGATAACTGAATAGGTTTTTCAGTGTATAATGGTATGCAAATAATATACCTCTGCCTCACATGGGAATAGACTAAATCTATGCACAAGCTTTCTGTGACCTCAATAGGTTTGTAGGCAACATAATACACCATGTGCTGCCTTAGCATAGTATCTGATGTATAAATACTTCAACTGTGGTTCAGGGCAAAGAAATGTATGAAATAACTGTGAATTTAGTATGTGATCCATACACCTTACTGTGTATGGAAGTGTATACCAGCATAGCTGATTTACTTTTGTAACATAAGAAGTAGGTTTTAATAATAGTCACCATTAATAAAACAGAAGATGCTTAATGTCTTACGCTTAGAACATGCTAATTCATTACATTGGTTGTGTCTTCATGCATGATGCAAGATGATACTGAAAAACATACAGTAGAATTACAAATAAGTTTCTCCATTAGACTTTTTATGTTTATGATGTTTCAGATGTATGTAAAAGTACATTTTAAAAATGTTGCTTCTTTTTGGTTTATTTTTATTACAGGTTCTAGAGCAATTCAGGAAACAGATGCTGCATTTAAAAAAGCTCTGCTTTAGTGAAGCTTTCTGTGCAAGAGAATGCATTTTTCCTAAAACTTCATTTTATTTAAATTAACTTGTATTTCCAATGAGGATGGCTTATATTAAGCACAAAGGGAGACTTAGCGGTTTAGACTTCCATCAAATAAACTGCATAACTAAAAAGAGAAGATGCCAAGCCTCGCACTCTTGTACTTGAAAGTATTGTGTTCTCTCTCTCGTGGGAACTTGAGATTAGAGAAATCATGAAGGCTTTGCATAAAAACAGGGAATTAAAATTAATTTTTGCTTAAGCAGAGAAGTGTCAAAAGCCTATTATGGTAATTTTTCAATTTTGTCTTAACTGTTCACACATTTTAAAATAGTTGTACAATTGAGTGGAGGCATAATTGATGTGTTGTGCCTTTTTTTTTTTCCTTGGGCCATCATAAAACATAGCTGAGGTGCACTTAGGCTTGGAAGAAGTAGGTGTGCTAATTAAGTAGATGAAAATTTTCATATCATAGTGAAAAAATTTGCCTAATGGATTGGAATAGTATTCTAAGAGTGGTTCCCCTATTCTTAATTACATCCAAGTACCAAATATCAATATTGCATGAAGACAATGAAACCACAAATACCTTAGTGAGAAAGCATAATTCCTAGCAGTAGAATTTTGGGGTTGTAGAGACTATCGTATTCATTATTACTATAGTAAACAGTAGCAGTAAAAGTCGACGTTAAAAAAAAAAAAGTTATTAAGTAACTTTATTCATTGTCTTTTAATGTAAATTAAAAGCTGAAAATATCATGGAATGAAGAGCTACTGCTACATTTATTTTGTTAATCTTTATTGAATTAAAAAATTATAAATCTTGTCTACATCATAACAGCCTATAAAGGGCTAGGGTAGTGATTTAAAATTTATGCTTGACCTAAACTTATTTTAGGACTTCCCCAATTAAAGGAAAACTGATTTAGCAAAATGTTTTAATGGTAAATTAAATCACTTTTTCTTTTACTAAATACAGTATTTAACAGGAGAAACGCTGTTCCAGAGTTTCTTTCATTTTGGAGATCAGTTTGCTGTTCCATAGGAGGAGTCTTTAGTGGAACAAGCTTTGCATTTGGAATGAGACTTACTGGCAAATGTGAAAGTAAGCAATACTCTTAAGTGGTCATTGATCAGTAAGACTTTTGCTTTTATATGCAGAGAAAGGGCCTCTTTTGTAGCTTTCAGCTAATTTTTCTGCAGAAACCTCTTTGGGCTATGAAAGAGCTGCCTTTGGCATCCCCAAATTATGCCTGGCTTGTTCAGAATTTTTTTGGCTTTGTCTGCAGTACAAACGGGTGAAGAGAGAGAGATCTGCTGTATTACAGAGATGAAGCCTATTCTGCTTTATCACTTTTCCTGACACTGCTGAATGGCTTCTGTCAAGACCTCCTTTCAGTTTCTCTTAAGGGGTACCTTAGAATGGTCTGATTCTTCCTTAGTTCTTTCCCCAAAAGCTATGAATAGGAACAACCCGACCACAAGTACAATATGGTCCTGCAGTTTTTGTGAGACAAGGCCTGGCTAGGAGGGTCAGCATCCATTCTGTCTGTTAAATTAGTTCTCCAATTTACAGGTTTCTGATGTTTTGTATTTGTGTCCTTGGAATAATAATGCCAGGAATAAGAAAGCCAAGTGCGTGCATGGATGTGTGTGTGGAGTGGAGGTAAAGGAGGGAATGCTGTTAAATCTTAGGCAAAGGGCAAAGCATTTCTTAGTCTTTATTCCCTATTTTATTGCTTAATACTGATTGCACTGGGCATAGAAACAACATCAGTGTGTGGAAGCACATGTGTAATTTGAGTGCGAGACTAAATTCTTGACTTAGTTTGTGTTACCTATCGCTAAATATATGCAGGATTGGGACCTTTCTATATAAAGCAGATTACTGAAGTATGTTATAGTAGGTTGTCCAAGATGCAAGATTTAATTCCTTTTTCTGGTGTCAGTTCAGTGTTCTGTAACATTTACATTTCTCATATAACCTTGTACAGTTTTTATTAATCATTACTTTTTTATTGTTTACATGTGAAAGCTTCTCTGATAGACAGTGTGTGTTTAAATGGTATTTCAGCGAGTAGTAAAATTAGCAGTAACAGTTTTGCTAGGTTTTTTCTTCTATCTAGTATATTTCTTCTGTGCTTACACAGCATAAAAAGTAGCTGTTACCAATAAGTTCATATTGATAAGGAAAAAATATAAATGTTATCAATCTTAGCTTGACATATTTTGCAGTGCTGTGATGGCAGATACCTTTCTGAACACTTTTCTTCAAGTGAAGGCACTGTTAGTTCCAGATATATTCACACATTTATCCCACTTAACTGTGTAAACTTAGTGAGGTGTTATTTGTGATTTTTTGTGTTAAGTTAATTATATTTTGTTTACCCTTCAGTAGCATGCTGTGAGGAGCACAGCAGTGTAACTCATGAGCTCTTGACAGGACTGATGAATGGCCAGAGATAGAGATATTGGCAGGCTGCTCTCTAGTGCTCTGTCTAGAATTGTTTTCCTAAATAATTCAGAGGGTTGAAATTTGATGAAATCATTTCCATTTGAAGAATGAATGGAAGAGGTAAATGAATGAAGACTCCAGTAATGGAGCAGTGGTGTTTATACTGTTGGACAGACAAGACAGCATCCCACATTGTTGTTCCTGTGTAAATTCTTTGCATGAGGTTGATTCAGCTTTTGCAAGTGATGACTTCTGTAGTGACGGGCTTTCTTGCTTGGTGTGTGGCACCCTGCCATAGCCAGCTCTCTCCTCCCCTCAGCCTCCACCCCCTTCCCAGGGTGAGAGGCCCCACACATTCACAGCACTCTCCTCTGGCTCAGTGCTCCTGGAGAAGCCCAGCTCTAGTCGTGGAGCTCTGTGAATTAGTGAGTGATCTCATATTTTCAGGAAGGAGTGCTTAACATGAAGGACCATCTACAAATACATGGCTGACAAACAGATGATGAGTAGTACTGACAGGGGACTGAGTGACAACATGACATCAGCAGGGCAGTAACCTGTGGTTAGTTTAGATGGTAGGCAGGAAAGGTGCAACTGGTTGGCCAACTAGGTAAAACCATCTGTGGTTTTATCTAATTTGAAGACTTACCCTTTCAGAAAGATGTTGATGCTGTATGTACTACATGTGGTAGTCTGGGAGGGTGTATACGCAGCTACACCCATTCATTTTTCCAGAAAGATCGTCTTTGTTGAGCCCCATGTAGCATTCAACTGATGAACCCAGTGTCATGCAAATGTCACGTGGGAACAGTGAATATTCATGGTACTATAAATCTGCCATTCTTTCTTAATGGCAGCTGCCTACAAAAACTCTGCAGGAACAGATCAGCTCTCTTGGACTCCTTGTTCTTTGACATACCAAGCATAACAGAAATGGTTTTCTAATGTAGGTGTAATTATGTGCAACCACTAAATAAGTGTCTGTGTTACCACTGTGTCCATGTTTTATGATTTGTTTTCGAGGTTGTACAGCAGCTGGAGTAGCCAAAAGTATTAGGTTGATATTTCAGAATAGTTCTTCTTCCTTTTCCTTTTTTTCTGCTCACATAGAGAGTACATACAACATAAACTTGGGTGAGAATACTTGTCTAGCATATGAGTGCAAAACTACTGAATACAAAACTGCCTTTAAAAGCTGGGAGGTGGTGGGGAACAAACTGATCTATCACCAGCTGTGATACACTAGTTTTTCACTGAACACGAAAATGTTTTGCAATAAAAACACAGCCATATTTGATCTTGCTCGTATAAATGTGCAGGCACCTTGTGCCTCAGCCGTGCTTCTCCCTCCATCCGTTTTTTCATGCCTGCCTCCTAAATGTAATGCTGTTTTGAGTTGTGCAAGCTGGAGCTAGAAAATGTGGCGCTCTACTGCACACAGGTATAATGTAGCACACAGCTCAGGGTGAAGGAGAACTTTTTAAATTTTTAAATAGAGATTTAAGAAATGAGCAGCAAAAACTATGTGAAGAAGGAATATTTATTTGGATTCCAGTTTCTTAAATTGTAGCTGGTGAGATACTTGATTAGATCTTGTACTCAATATGGCATATTGAGTGTAAGATCTAATGTTGTCTAACATCTGTTGTTAATACAGCCTGTCACTTGGAAATAAATGAATAGATACTCATGGGATATCCAGAAAAAAAAAGTGTGGTTAGAACCCTTGCTACTACTTTGAAAGGAATAGAATAATAATTTTTTAATATCATGGTTTCTCCATATAAACAGAAACAACTTTGTTTGAATTTGAATTATGAAAATTATACTTAATAATGGAGGTTCTAAGGCATACAACTAATTTTATAAGATTAAGAAAAAAATGTGCCTCAGAGCGTATTGATTTAAAAGCATTTGAACAGACTCGCCTTGTGGTCCAGAGATGCTATGGGAAATCCAAGTTAGATTTCCAAGGAGGAAGCGGGAGTGCTGTACTCCTTAGACAGGTTGGGCTGGGTGAGGCTGGTACTTCCCAGACTGAAATGGACAGGAGCCCATGCATGCACATGCTGCCTTGTCCCTGCAGAACTGACGGGTTGGTGCTGGTTCTACTCCCACCTGCAACGCGACATTGTATTTGTATGAACAAGATCTGCACCTAGAAGACTCTGAGAAAATTGTTTCCCAGGGGAAAGCAAGCAGTGCATGCTGCTTGGAAAAATAGTGCTCCGAGAATAGGTTGGCCCTATTTACACAACTGTATTTTTGTGAATACAAAATATCTTTGTCCCTCTAGCATCCTCTACACATCCTTTTCACCTCCTTTGTTCTTTGCAGCTGCTGTTTCTGTCTGCTTAACCCAAAGTTTCAGTAGCAGCAAGTGAGTAGCTTTTATATCTGATCTTTTTTAGAGGTCCTCTCCACTGAGGTCTGCCTTGCTAGTATGTATTTTTGTCGTTTTTTGACCCTCTCCAGTGTAAGGACCTCAAGAAGTTTATCTTTGTGGCATGGCACTTTGCACTGAATGCCTTTAGTCTTGTTTTTGCTAATAATCCTCCTCTTGTTTAAGTTGATTAAATATAAACATATTAAAAAAGAAGGATGCTTCTCAAAGTAATGGTGGCCAAGTTTTGAATACTGAGTCTACTTAATTAAGCTGCTCATCGTCTATTTTTGCATGCTTCATTTGGCATGAAACTTTGTGTTTGCAAATGCAATTCATATATTTACTGTGGACTTAGGTGCTCTTTTGTGAATAATCATGGTCAAGACTTCATATAAGAGTATGAATTTGATTAAAATATAAAACCCAATTTGCTTAGTATACCTTAAATAGATGTAGTTGGGTTGTTTTTTTTTCTAAATACAACTTTCTATTGTGACCTTTTTCATCTCCACCCTAAAGCATACATGAGTTCCGTAAAGTAACTCACTGGTAGCTGAGCAGGTAAGAGCTCAGCCCTCGCACCTGGGCAGAGGTAAGACCTCTGCTGTGCCAGTCTGTCAAAGACAGGTAGGAATGGTTACTGCTGCAGTAGAGATGTTTGTTAGCTTTGGATGGAGCAAATCACACACCTTGGTTTGTAGGCCCTCTAGTACAATCCCTGTTGGGTTTGCCAGGCGGGCATCGCTCGTCTGAGCACTAGCTTGTCTGGGATTTAAACTGCACTGGGTCCCAGGTGCTGGGAAAGCTCCCTTTGATTAGAAGTGGTATTTTATGTATTGTGTCACAGGTTGGAAGATTAATGAATAATTGTTAAACCACTAAAAGCACTTGAAAGTGCTATGAAATACTGAGAGATAACACTGAAAGCAGAGAATAATAAGTAGAAGTTCATTTCTAAAAAGCCCTTATAGAGTACATATTTTAGAAGGAAATGAAAAACTAAAGCTATCCTAACAGTATCGTAGTTTGTATTATGGTGATTATACAGTTTTCAAAGTAAATATTTAAAATGCAGATGTTGGCATTGATATGTTAATGTAGTTTAACTGCTCTTCTTTCCCATATCCTTTGTGAGTTTTGGTTGTTGATGAGTGAACTTTCTTCATTATTTTATTAGTAGTGGAGATACTGGTAATCATGGCACTGTGGTTAATAAATACAAACCAGGAGATTAGACAAAAATGCTTTAAATTGTTTTACAGATTAACAGGCACCGTTTATGTTGGAGTTCTCTTATGACTTTAATCTTGCTGTGGGCACAAAAGAGGATTAAACTACTACTAGATGGCTGGAGTTATTTGATTTCCCCCACCCCCCTGCGAGGACCCCAAATCCAAACTGTAACTGACAAATTAGAAGTCCATACTTCCACTAAAAGCTTTGAGGACATACTTTATGCTGTGACTTCCTTGTGATACATATAAATACATTCTGAAATTAAACTTTGTTGTGTGCTTTCTCGTAAGAATTGAGAGGATTACCCAGTTTGAAATTTTACATTGCAAGTAAACCTGAATTGTTATGGAGTGCCTCTAGGAAATATCCAACGTGCTATTGGCACAGTGCACTGCACTAGCAGGATTTGGCTTTTCCAAGGAGTTTCCTTGTCCTTCAGTTTGAGATCAGTGGGTTTTTTCCTGAGGCGAGAAGCAGGCGGGTTGTTTTAGTTTTGGATCTGAGGTTGGCCTTGGATTTCAAAGACCTGTTTTGAAATATGGATATTTCTTTTTTTCAGATTTCAATACTGGTCTTTAACACAGACCGTAACATAAAATTAGGTATCTCGAGAAACAAGAAAGAAAACCTTTAGTATTGCAATGGAAGAAATAGAAACATTCATTTAAATGGAGAATGACCAAGAAGGAAACTTGGAGATTTACACCTCAAAATATACAAAATTCACCCCAATGATCTAATAATGACAGTGAGCACTGCACAGACAAGCATGCTTTACTTCCCTGCGAGTGCTTGCCCCCCCCCAAGACTAGTAGAGGTGTAGAACTCCACAGAGGGATGCGCACAGGATTTCTCCCTGGTACTGTAGCTGCTGCTGTCTGCTGGCCAGCCCCAGAATCCGGGGTGATATTTTATATCACGTGTGCTGCAATAATTGGGCCAAAACTGGGTCTAGGGCACTCTGCACTGAAACTCCGGAGAGAATTAAGCAGGGATTAATTTGAAATATGATGGCTGCCACTCTAATGGACTCATTCGAACACAGCACTTCTAATGTTTTATTTTTGTGCAGCTACATATGGATATTTTGCACTTGTGGTACAAACACACACCATCTGCCTCAGGTTGTGGAGAACATCGCCCATAACAATGTTACGTGTGCATTCATTTTTAAGGTTTTGCCTGCTTTCTTAAAGCCCTGTTTGCAATAAGATGCTGGAGGAGACTGAAAAATTTGCGTATCCCTTTTCCATTTGGAAATTACTACATTCCTGACTGTATGCATTGCTTTCTCTACTGCTACCATCTAAATGTGGATTCTGAGTTTAACCCAAAGCTTTCTGTACCAATATTTTTGTCCTTATTGACGACGCTACTGCAAAGGGAGTTCTGTTGGAAGAGTTGGAAGAATTCTGTAGGGTTGGATTATAATGATATTAACACAGTGGTATTCATGTGAAATGTTAATACATGATGTTTTAAATCTTACTTCTGTTCAGATGTAACATTTTAAAATTAAACCATTCTTAATCTAATTACCACTTCAGCTTTAATATTTATATTATTTTTTGCATAAAACTAATTTTAATTGCAGTAACAAGTATTGCATGTTTTATGAAACACCTTCATTGAAAGCCTTGGATACTTTCCATTTGGGTCCCTACAGACTCATCCAGTTTGAAAATACACTGTTTTATCCTCTCCTTAATTACAGTACTTGGAGCAACTCTCTGTTAACTGTTTTTAAGTTCCACAGGATAATGAGTCTACCAGAACTACAGAGCGTGCAACAGAAAACTGTTCACAGGAGGAAGCTTGCTGTTGCTTAGCTACCTTTTTAATTTGGAATCTCCAGCAATTCGATAATGACTAGCCCTTAAGCTGCTAAATGTATTTGTTCATGACACATTGTGCCATTTTATATGTGCATTTCACCTATGTGTTACTGCTGTTATTGTAGGGATAAAGAGGGCATTTATAATGGGGTTGTATTGTGGCGTAAATCACAAAACCTAAATATGTCAGCTACATAAGCAGTATTTGGTATACTAAGTTCTTAGGTGGGTACTACAACAATGAAATTCAGAATAACTTGAGCCAAAAGAGCTATTGCCTCTGCTCCTCCAGATCAGTCCCAAATACGAGAAGGTTATGCATGACTTGTAAGTACTGCAACCAATCTGTAATCTTTTAATAGTACACATTCTCACATCAGTTTAGGCATAATAAAGATATGTAATTAATTGCAAATTTACAATACTGCAACACTTAACATTTTTTTGTCTGTTCTCACAAGTTTTGTCTGTTTTGTCTGTTTCTTACAAGTGAGAAAATGCCTGACTTTCAAAAATTGCCTGACTTTCACAGAAGTTTGCTGGAACAAGGCAATGTTCATAGGACAAATACTGACTTTTTTTTTAGGAATCTGGGAAAAACTTTATATTCACTAATGCTTTCTGATCAATCCTAAAATTGATCTAAAGGGACAGTACCTAGGGATTGCTTATGGCCACAGAACTGGTACAAGCATAGAAATAAATTCTGACTTTTCTAAGCCTTTTTCCAGAATGTGGATCTAAAAAGGAAACTTTTTCATTTGCTATAAAAGTGATTGTTTCTTTCTTTAATAGTTTTTCCCATTAGGACAGACCTCTGTGACTATTCCCCGCCGACCTGCACAAAATAGTCAAAGCAGCTTCTGCAGCAATACAGTTGAGGCTCACGTACGTTTATAGAACATGGCCTGTGACTTCATTATGCAACGCTGCTGGCTGATGTCGTGCTTCCTCCCTGGCATAGCGACGCTGGCAGTGCTTTTGGTAGTGACGCAGCTGTGCCAAGAGAAAGAGTTGTTGGGTCTGTTGTTCAGTGGTGCTGGCTGAAAGCTCTCTGCCAGCCAATTAAAAGTACAATTTGCTGACATAATTCATGGAAGCAGCGACTCCATTGTACATGTAGAGGGATGTGATTCACAGGTGCAAAATGCAGCTTTTTGTAAAGGAACTTCAGTGCTGTTTGCTGCTTAGCTGACGTGCCCAGATGGACAAAAATCTGTTATTGAAGTTTTCTGTGTTATATTTGTTACCATTTTAGAAGGATGAACTTGTCAATTCGACAGCTAATTACATTTTTAATTCAGTGATGAACTTTCTTTGGAATCTTATGATCGAGTTAATTTAAAGAAAATTACGTATTTCAGCTCTTACACATACACCTTGTAGGTTTAAACATGAATCTGTGTAATCCCATTTTAGGTATTCATAAGGTTTTGATGTCTGTATGCCCCTAGTGGAAAATACTGGCATATTTCAATGTAATTTTGTGCTCAATTAACCTCACTATTGACTTACAGATGTACAATACAGTTGCATCTCTTTGCCCTTTTACCGTGGTTTAATATTTATGTGTAGATTTCAGTTTCTGGGTCTGTAAATCTTTCTCATTAACATAATTTATTTTAAGATTACTAAGTATGTAGCTCTTGTATAACCTCATATGTATTTTTTTGTCACGCCTTCATGTTTTTAATCCTTCACATTTTAATATTGCATCCCATGGCTTTAAGTGGGCTATACATATGTCCTTGATTTCCCAGCACAGAGCCACTGCTGCACTGGCCTCCATTTCCTTGCGGAATTCCATGGAGGCTTCAGTACATGGCATGACAAAATGTAAAACCATACTCATAGATCACCTTATAAATATTTATTCATATAAATTCTTTAAAGAAATTAAATTACGTGTTCTATACAGAACAGGAGAGAGAGGCTTTTAGTGTCACTGACTGCAAATTGAAGTCATTTGTCTAGAAGGGTCAGGTGCCACTTTGTGGTAAGGAATTTGTCTGAGATCCAAGAGAGGAAAGATTGATAGTACAAAGAGATTGATGAAACAGACACCGCAATGTGCATACGAAGTTACGGGTTAATTAGGAGGATTTAAACAAGAAAGTTCCTTTGTGTGGAGAAGTGTCGCGTGCTGTTACTTTCAGAAGCGAGGTGTGCTGACAGCCTTTTTGAACATGCAGAGTTGATTTTCTGCGATGTTTATATGGAGATGTGTGGTTGCGAATATCAGCGAGGTGGCAGATTACCAACAGCTATAGCTGATGAGAGCTTCTTAGGAAGTTGAGTGGTTTGCATATATATACACCATCTCTGCTTGTGTCTTTGGTTTTGTTGTCGATGTAAATTATAATGCTGGTTCTGTGATTGCTGTATCAGTAAAATCATTAATATTTCAGACTGCCAAGTTCTTCAGGTGTCTCAGGTGATGTGGCTATTTGCTATACTTTCTAATTACAGGCATGGTACTTAAAGAAAAATCCTAAAGCTAAAACTATGTAGCTTAGAAAATGGGAGCTGAGCAATCAACAAACATTGTTTTCTTGTTGATACGAAAGCTGTTTTGAAAGAACAGACGCTGCAAACTGTTCCTTATTGCATTAAAGTTCACCAGCCACCTGCTCCATTTAGTGGAGGACGACAAGCTTCTGTGCACAGATTCATGCAGAAATTGCAACGGTACCATCTCTTGTAATAGTTATTCATATGGCAGAAAGAGAATTTTAAATTTTACTTAAATGCAACAAACCCAAAATATTCCCTGTGCCCTTTGTGTCTCATTCTCTGCAAGGACAAAATAGTGCAAATCTTTCAGCAAGGCAGGAATAAAAAGCTCAGCAAGCACTTCAGTATTTATTATTGTGACAGTAAATCATCTCTGTCTGCCTAGAAGATCTGTAAAACATACCTGCTGAAGGCAAGAGTAGGCACAGGCGTGAGGGACTGAGTTATACTTCTACATACTGTAATTCTGATATTTTTGTCATTATATTCTTAACTAAAATTTTGTATTCGTATAGCTTCACCTTATTCTTAGCTCCAGAGACAGATCTTGGGGCACATAGCAGCGCTTATCTTCTACAATCCATTTCTCACTCAATATGGAATATCTGAAATTTTTTTTAAATAAGAGGAGGAAGAGGACAGACAAGTTTTATCTTGTCTTACTGCTAAGCGTGAGATAGAAGAGGCCTTAACAAATTGCAGTGTATTGCTTTTTACTGAAGATGAAAACATTATTGAAGGGATGGGTATTTGAATTGCAGAATATATTTCTACATTAAGGAAAGGCAGTTAGACTCAATGAGGCCCCTGGGAAATGTGATTGACATTAAAAACAATCCTATTTTGTTTTATGATATTCCTGTAATAATGAATCTTAGCTTCTTATGTGGTTAGATATCTGTTTATTCACAGAATTCTGAGTACAAAAGGAGCTGTCAAAAACATTCTAGGTAGTGGAAAAACAACACTGTCTTTTCTCTTTCACATTTTCACTTGTAGGAACTGTTTTTCATACTCACAACATTTTTCTCGTGTATTAACATGAGACCAGATATGAGAAATTCTGTCCAAACAAACGAGTTTGAACATGTCCCACAACACTGATAGGCACCGTCAGAGTGCTGTCTCAGGCACAGTTCTAGTGGCCTTTTTGCTGTATTTAACCTTCCTGCTTGAGTGACAGCTCACCTCCCATCAGCCTTTCCACCCCATCAAGAAGAAAGATGCTTCTACTTTATGAAGAAATACAGCTTATTTGTACTTTTCTCTACTGCAAGGATTTTTTTTTTTTTTCACTTGATAAACACAGTGCCTGTTTAATGTGGAAACTAAGTATGAATTATTTGTTTTTCTGTTTGGTTTTTCTCTTTTTCAGAAACCAAAACAAAAGGACTGGCATCCTCCTGGAGGATTTATTTTAGGACTCTGGGCATTGATCATCATGGTTTTCTTCAAAACATATGGAATCAAGCACATGAAACACATCTTCTGAATTCAAGCAAGCAAGATGATTGCATGGACTGCTACTTTGGATTCATTGGTGTCATCTGAGTTCTCTATATGTGTATTATGTTTGTAGTGAAAAACAGTGTTGAGATCTTGCTTCTAAAGGTTCTTTTGAATTCATCTCTTCTGCCCCTTTTTCTGAAAAGAGTCTTAACAAATGGTTTTAATGTTAGAATTTTTTTTTTTTTACTTTGTCTTGTAAACATATTTTAATGCTTTTCTGAGCGCTGCTTCTTTTTGGTTAAACTTAAAAAAGAGGATGGACCCAAACACAGTGACAGAATTTTTGAAGTTGACTGTGAATTGTAAATTGGCAACTTCTTTCCCCTGTACTTCAAAGTAAATCTTGCAAGTACTTGGCCTATCACTAAAGAACTAGACATTGTGCAGAACGTTATTTAACATGTCATTTTATCAATAAAAACTTTAAACAACTTTGCAGACTTTGGCATGACATATTGAAAGCTTTCTTCACAAAAATAAAAATACTCTAGAATATATTGATTTTTTTTTTCTTATTCTTTTTTCTTCCCTGTTAAATACAACCCTTAGATCAGTCCTTTCACCTTAGGCAATTTTGAGTCTAGGATTGGTGAAAGTGAAACAAAAATATATGATGACCTCACTGAATTTACTTCAAAAAAAGCCAAAAAAAGTGAAACTAGTGAAACTACGACCACCATGTCCGTTAGGAGCCCTTCATGGGTGTTGTTTTTTCACTCCATGCAATGTGGAGTTGGACGCTTTCAGGATTTTCAGTGCAGTAGGTTTTTGCACAGAAGAAAATCAACTCTGGCATCAGGATGAAAAGTGTTTTAAATTGTACCATTGTATTCTGTAGTTTCTGAGCCCTTGGAAAATGAGTTTTATCACCTAGGTTTTGTAAATTCTGTTTTGGCATATTGATTTGTTCTTCATGGACATTTACTGATAAATGTATGCTAAAAGGGTTTTGTTTGTATAGTATACTGATATTAGTGAAGAGAAGAGCAAATTTGTGCATGTATAGAAACAAGTCTGTCAGCAAGCAGTATGCTTTTGGAACCTGTTCTCTAGCTTAATCATAATAAACCTTGCATGATGCATACATGGTGAAAACACTAGATATGTATCTCTAAAAGGTATTAGGAATTATTTGTAATCACATATAATATCAGAGTCAATACATTTTTCTTAGAATATGGTATTGAGCATTTTCATATTGCACAGAACATACAAATCTGAGTGCATAAACTTTTTTGTTGTCTTTTTTTCTTCTCTTTCAGGTTGACAGTGGCATCATGGCCTTGGTTTGGGGGTAGCGAACTGGTCAGAGCTGTGTGTATACACTGACTGGGAGGGCTACAGGGAAAGCAGCCATTGAGGCTTCCAGCTGTGTCTAAGGGCTGATGCCAGAGAACAATAAAAACAGCAGTGTAGTACATCTATTGAACATTAAAACCTTATTTCTTCTCCATACATCTTCTAGGCTTGGAGAGGATAAAGGTACAAAATGAAACATTATCAGGAGGTAAACGCTTTCCTGCTGTACCTCTTTGTTGTGCTTTTTGGTGAACAGCAAGAATTGTTTTCAGGAGCATATTCTAAGCACCAGGAACAGGAATTAATTTGTATTTAAAACAAAAGCATTCCTACACCACTGTCCTTATAGTTGTGTAAACCAGTATTTTGTGATAAATAATACTAGAGATTTCTTCCCAGTTTGCTGATGAGAAGTTTTTGTATAACTGATACACAGGTATCCCCTGCCAACAACAGCGCAACTTAATGCAAAAGATGAAAGCTCTGTTTGCTGAAAGTGCCTCCATCAGAGAGGGAGGAGTTGAATGGGTCTGAGCAGCATTCCTAGTGCTGGATCTCCGGATCTATTCACAATGTGTTGAGGTTTGGGGTAGCAGCCTTCACAAGCAATGACTTCATGTCCAAAATCTAATACAATGGTTGACTTTCTTAAAATCAGAAAACCTCCCCCTGCCCCCAGCTATTTCTAATGCAACTGTCAACTAAGATCTGTGGTAGACAGACTGTATAGAGATGCAGAGAGATGCTATACAAGTGTGTAGACACGGTACAGAAATGAATCCTACAGAACTTCTTAGAGGATTGGCTTAACTTTCATTTTTCAATCCAGCCTTTGACACTCTCTTTCAATTGTAACGAATATTTTTAATCAAATATTTTATAGGCAAGTTTTGTCATACTTTAAGAAGTGGCTAAAATGAAGTCGATAGAGCTTTGTGCCTTGCTTCAGTTGCAGTTATATTCACTCGGACTTCTCAGGCCTTATTCA
>NW_009635914.1:0-25770 GCF_000690535.1 Cariama cristata | reverse complement strand
TCTTTCCCTTTTGCAGGAAGTGATAGATAGAAACATCTACAGAACTCAGCTGAATTTTGCAAGTAGCAGAAGATACCAAAGATGATGTCTTTTTAAAAGCTTATCTACTTGGGGAAAAGGAGGTAATTAGGTAGGTTATTAAAATGCAATTTATGAATAGAAGCAGTCAGTAAGTGTGCCTGTGAAGGTGATTAAATTGAAGTGAGAACAACAATTTGACCGGAATGCAGCAAACTATCTTCAGGCATTTCTAACATTTTTATATGCACAAAGTGAAGTGTTGAAATAGATCGTTCTCAGAGTCACTGTAAAGTTGCCTGTGCTACACTTAAGAGACAGTATTTTCTATATTGTGATGTTTTATTCCTTGAATAGTTATAGTCTGAAAGCAAGCATAGAAATGTCACAGAATTGTCTGTAAATGTGTTTTGTATATTTATTTATTTATTTATTTATTATTCATTTTCCCTGAGAGCCCTTCAAACTCAGTTTGGGGTCTGGGAACCAGCCAGGTCATTCTCACTCATAGACCATTTGTGTTTTGCAGGCCAAACAGCATGCTTGTGCAGTATAGATGCTTGCTCCGTTGTGCACAGACGATCTTTTTAATGGAATCCAGAAAAAAAGCCAGATGGCAGTTTCTTGATGTTTCTTTGCATAGAAACTTCTAGAGCAGAATTACATTTCAGCATTTTGTGAGCCTACATAGATAGGTCTGTGAACCAAGCATGCCCAGGCTGGCAAAATCTTGTACATTTATGTCTGCACCCTCTACTATGTAACTGTGTTGACGGGTCTTGCAATGGGTTTCACAGACATTGTTTGGAATACTCATGGATGATAAAAATATAAGTTGTTTCATTTCAGTTTTTCAGCTGTCTTGCAGGCTCACATATTGAAATGTATTACTATTATTGAACTGAAGAAGTGCTAAGTTAACAGTAGGGTTGTACTCATGTACACGTTCTCTCATGTCTCTGCACTTCATTTGATCTCTGAACCATCTACAAAATGCTGTATAAGTTTGACAACACTGTTTTGTATGACCATGCCCAAACGTACACAAATGTGCGACTCTCAGCTACACTTTCGTACCAGACTGAGAAGTGAGATTCCCACAAAAATCAGTGGAGAAAGAAGCCTAAGCAGTGATGAGACAATCAGCATTTCGTTGGTCTATGCCAGCTGAATCTTTTTCTATTTATGAGACTATCGCTATGAAATGCTGTTGTCTTAGCATAAGCAAAGATCATAGACTGTTCAAAAGTATCTTTACAAGTACTGCTAGCGGTAGTGTATCTCTTCTAGAGAGTGGACTTGTGGTGGTGGTTGTTTTTCCTCCTAAAAGCTGGTCTCCATTATTGATTAGAGAAAAGCAAATGGAACCTGGTTCTAAGTCTGTTGCTGAGTGTCTGCAAATTGAACCTATTTCCATCTCTTGTTTCAGCAGTCAGGGATTTCTGTTCTCTGGTACCACATCCATGAAACATACGGGAAGTGAATGGATCTCATGGTCTAATGTGCCTTCAGACGGGAATCATTGTGTGCTAAAGCAGGGCTGAGTTGCACGTAGTACCAAATCAGTGACTTGTGAAGGAGCAAAGACCTACGAATTTGTCATGGGTTGAGAGGCTTTGCAAAGTGGTAAGGACAGGGAGGTGGTGTACTGTATTCCTGTAAGAGAGATTTGAAGGAGTAACTGTCCCACTGTGGCAAACAAGTGAAGTCTGTGGCCCTGGCAGTCCTGATACCAACAGCATGTTGTTCAAGTTTTTTTTGAAGCTTGGGAGCTGCTGCTTTTTCTTCTCTGATGGATGCTTAGAGGGAAGGAACAGAAATAAGTTTCTGGTCTGAAGACTTCCAAAAACTGAGCTAATGACCCTGTTCAATATAGACAGGGAAATGAGATGCTGCCAGTTGCTGGTAAATAGTGAGATTTGATCCAGTACTTTGTTGTGTTGTGAACTGAAAAGCTTCACAAAGTTCGGGATTATTTGGACTTGATAAAAACAGATGAAGTGGGAATGGTGCATTCCATGGAGTCTGTGGCATTTGGAGAGAAGACAACCTTTTTATGTGGTACAATCTGGGGACAGAGATTGGGGGCAGCAGAAAAACTGGTGTCCCTGTGTACAGATCTTCAAGCTCTGTCTGTATCACAGCATGTGACCTAGTAGAATTTTATCGTGCTTCCAGACTAATTTACCTTTGGACTGAGGACAAGAATAAAATATTTCACCCAAGAGACTAATCTATCCATAAAGTTATGAACTACAGAAAATAGTGGTGTGTATCATGAAAGTGTCTTCTCAAGCATCTAGCTGTATTCCCCTGGAATATGAAGATCAAAGTCAGGCTGGAGCTGACACAGTGGAAAGTTGTGGCTCAACAGCAATGGCCGTCCTGCAGAAGTTTCTTTTCAGTATTCTACAAATCCATCACACGTGCCACAAAAAGTCTTCTCAACCTTTATTTCAACACTTCTGTACAATAATGAGCATAATACTTCTTGCATTTTTTTAAGTGGTGAACGGCAAATTTTAAAAACCCAGACAACTGAGAAATCTGTTTCTCGTGGATGATAGCATCCTCTGCTGTGTGCACTCTTATTATTTCTGCTTTCTCTCTTTCCATGAACTTTTAGAAATAACATGCTGTAGGTAGGGAAACACATCTTGAAAGCATTAGTGTTTTATGATGAAAACTTGTATAGGCTGCATAACATACTCTGAAATCAGCATTTCATAGTGCTAATTTCACTTGCAAGTTCTTTAAAATGAGTTACCTTTTTTTCCCCTTAATGAGCATTTCTGCCTGATTTAGTGATCAAATTGATAGTGTTTAAGATTTCAGTTCAAAGTTTACAAAGATGTACATCTAGTGATGTTTGATGGTGCCATGTCTTCTTGCCCATGCAAAATTTAGATTTAACCTTTTTTTTTTTTCTTTCTTTTAACGTATATGCGCAAAGAACACTGAAGCCTTGTCCAGAAATGAGCCAGTTTTGCTGCTCTGGCCAATAGGCTTAATGGAGATGCAAATTGTATCAGCAGAAGTTATTTTGGCAGCATTGTTTACAGCAATCCGTTGAACAAAACAAGCTATACCAGCAACAGACTGTTTTGATAGTGTAACAGCAATGCTGGCAACACACTAGCATTAATGCTATTTCTTACAAAGTGATTTTTTTTCACGCTGCTGACCACTACGCAGCTTTGGTGACGCAGCTCTGTAGAGACCAGGCCACTGGGCTGTCGTTTATTCGGGAGATTCATGGCATGTCACACTAGTCCCTTTGTGAAAGTTGACTAATTTGAAATAGCAAATATATTTCCTTGCCTGCAACAGGACTTACTGGAATAATGCTGTCATATATTAAATGCTTGACTAGGTCCACTGGTTTTACCTGTAGTGGGCATTTTAAGCTTAGGCTCTGTCCTTTCTTTATATCCCGTTCCAATATAATGGTACTTATTTCCTTTGTCAAATGCTTTGATATTTACCAATGAAGAGCATCACTAAGCATTAGATACTGCTGTTTGGTTTTCGTTATGTTACTTTTTCTGTACTGGTTTTCCTATCCAGGTTAAGTTTGTAGCTCAAAATATTATGGCTCAAATTGTGATAAATTTAGGGTCCCCGTACCTCCCTTGGTCTTTCTAATGCAAGTGAATGGCAAGTAGAGCCATCCATATGTCATTGCAATGTATGTTTGTATTTTGTACACTTCTTTTACGTACCCTCTCTGCAGTAGTCCCTATCTGTGTGTTTATCTTTGTATAGGTTTTCTGCACTTGCTTTTGTTGCTCGTTTCTGTATAGCTACTCCTTCTCTGCAATGTCATCTGCAATGGAGCGATGAGGAGTAACTTTTTCGTGTTTCATGTAATGCTCAAAAAAGCTGCAGTGGAAAATGTTCCAATTTTGTCCAACAGAAATGAACAGTCCCGCTGAATACCAGTAACCTCTTTCAGTGTTGGCTTTGTGCGCAGCTTGGTTACCGCAAGGATGCAATGGGGGGACGCGTATCCTCACAGGTTATAAATCTGTTCACTTCTTTTTCCTTTTTTGTTAAAATATAAACCTAACCTAAGCTCTTGCCTTAAACTCAGCCACACCAAATGGTTCCCTTCAGAATTTCCTTAGTTTTGCTAGTAACAGACTCACATCATGCTCTATGCTGATCTGATAGCCAAAGTGAAGTCAGCAAAGTCCTAAAAACTTATACCTTGCTAAGTATGCATAATTCCCTTTATCTTCCCTGTACTTCAGGAAGTGTCCAGTGTCCAAAAAGCCACTGATGTTACCTTAACAGTTGTCTGGGTTGTGTAAAGAAGCTGGCAGATGTAAATAGCACTAAGCATCTCCTAAAGGAGATAAACTGGTTCTGAGAAACCATATTATTAAGATGACTTTCCTTGGCTGTTAAAAAGGGTCCAGTCTTGCTCCATCTGAGCTATGCTTTGACATTGCTTTCAGTAAAATGGGAGTGCAGTTGCCGTTGTTAGATCTTGTGGCTGCCTGGCAGTTTGTGAGTATGGCAAGACTGTAACTGGGCTTTAGGGTACAAGTCAATGTTCACTGGATACAATGTAATTTTTTCCTATTATTTATTTAGACAGAGTCTAGCTCCTGTATCCTGCGTCTAGGAGTGATCTATGGTGGGTGCCAAGGGAAGAGTACAGAACAGCAGAGAAAATATATTGTGATATTTTCCTGTGGAATTCTGCTTGTAACCGTAAGCTGATGATGTATCCGCTTAGCCTGATTTCCTATGTTCAGATGGGTTCCGTGGGTGAGGATCTTCTGTTTCATCTGGTGGTACCATAGCTTCTTTGCAAGTCTTTTAAGAGACACCGTGCAAAATTAGTTGTGGAACTCCAAGTGGATTCATCACCTGGATCTTCTTGTCGACTTCCTTTAGAGAACTTCGAAGAACTCTACATAGATTTGCAAGGCATGACTTTTCTTACAAAAGCTGTATTACACCTTAGCCAACATATCTTCTTTATGACTGCTAATTCTGTTCTTTGCTACAGTTTTTCATCCAATTGTCTGGGTTGCTGCAGTTGCTTGTCCGTAGTTTCCTGTCTTTTCTGTCTTCCTGACAACTCCCAGTCAAAGTACTCCACAGTGAACAAGGACACTGTATGTTGATCATCTGCTGAGTAGCTTCTCTGGCTTGGTTTGGTGCTCAACACAGACAATACAAAGAATTGTCTCCTTTTTCTGCTGGCAGTGCAAGAGTGTGTCCTGTGACAGCTGTGTGCTGTCTTGCTGGCACCCCTGGGAGGGAGACGCTGGTTCAGGACCCATTTCCACATGTCTGCATTTGCCATGGAGTCTGTTCTACAGTCGGACGTGATAAAAGTCACCACCTTTGATTCCACTGTGATACTAAAACTCCATCCACACAGTGGTCAAAGGGTATTGTTTGACATTTTGCGTTTTGTTGTAATTGTCAGTGTAGAAAACATTTAACAATCTAGTGGTTTTAACAGTATTTAGCATAAGCAAAGCCATTTTACAGTCATTTTACAAAACATCATTTGAGTTTTATACTTTTCTGCTTCAGTGTGGAGAAATTTCTCACCTCCTTAGACTCTTGCCCTTTCATATTTCCTAGGTTTCTTTAAAGGACATTGTCCTTAAAATTATTTTCTTCTTCTCCTCCTTTTTCCTTGTAAAATCTTACACTTGTGATATGCAAAGTGTGCTTCTGCAGTAGGCAGCTGGAAATTCAAAGTGATGAGTATTAACTGATGCACCAGGAAAGGTGAAGTATTGACACCTGTAAGGGTTCTGTACTTTCTTTGCTTTTGCACTGCATTTTGCTGTCTTGCAAGTACTCTTTTGCTGTTTACCTGCTTCTTTCTTTATGGTTTTTTAATCCCTAAGCTAAGTTTTTAATTGAACTAGAAATTGCATCTCCTTGCATCAAATAAAATTAACTTTCCTTAGTCAGAGGTGATTATCAGAATTTTTCGAAGAGTTTTTGTGGTACATGTGATTGATTTGTAGAATACTGAAAAGAAACTTCTGCAGGACAGCCATTGCTATTGAGCCCCAACTTTCCGCTGTGTCAGCTCCAGCCTAGCCTGACTTTGATCTGAAGATCATTCATATTCCAGGGGAATGTAGCTAGGTAGCACAAATCATGTTTTATTCCTTACTCTTTGGATTCCCCTCACCCCATCTCCCCATGTTTTTCCAGCTATTTTTAGATTATTCAGTCTTTGCCTCCTTAGAGCTATTTTGGGTAAAAATCACTTAGTTTCCTATGAAGTCTGCCTGAGACATACTGCAGGACAAGACCCAGGTAAGCACCTACTGCAGAATTTTATCAATTTACATTCCCGTTCACGAGTGTATATATATAGAATATGAAATTGCCATTGTGTGTTCTACTCGCTAGAATGAAGGGGTAGCTGTCAGCAGACTTGAATCTCTCTCAAATCTAGTTCTAAGGCTGTAACTTGGTCTTAGTAAGTTTCTAAACCTCCCCTTTCCTCAGTTGTCTTATCCAGGAATAAATAGTATTAATTTGTCTTTCTGAGGTGCTTTAACACTTTGGATGTAAGGTTTTCTCAAAGTGCATCGTGTTTTTGCGTTGTATTGTGATTCTGTTAGCTGGGTATCTTGCAACCATTGTGCCAAAATAACAGAAAGCAATGGTTGTATTTTTCTGTTCTTAGTTGCAGAGATATTTTCTTTATCATTCTCAATTCCAGTTGCAGACATTGCGGCATAAGAGCTATGGTTCGGTTCTTGGAGATGAAAAATAGCTACTCTGATGAAGCCAAGCATAAAAGCATAAAGTATGCAAGGAGTTAGGAACTAAAGTAACATAGATCTTAAAATCGCTGATGTCTGTAAACACTGTTTTGTAACAGTTTTTAATATGTGAAATGATGCGTGCTGAAGATCATGAATCAATCAAACTATCGTGAAGAGTGTAAGATGACGGCATAAACCAGGGAATGGCAGCAGTGCCTAGTTTGTACTACTTATCTCTGGTCTGACAGCATTTTCTGTCATAAATCTGTTTGTTTTATAACTAGGCCGTAAAACCTTACTTCAGGCTGAAATGTAGCAGGAGATGCTGTAGTTCAAAAATTGCGCTTTTACGGAAGAATACATCAGTAATTTGTAAATTAAAATTGCAGCACTTTAAAAATTATTTACGTTTCTTCTCCACTCCTACAACTTGTGCTTTTTGGACTGGATTTATATTCCATATAAATCTGTGTGATGGATCTTATTTAACACTTGCTGTCTCCTTGGCTTCATCAAATTCCTTTTGCAGTGAGTTTTATATATACAGGTGTCATGGACTCCTAGAAAATACTCCTTCATACTTTTTGTAATTAGATGGGAGAACTTGCTGAAACTTCACAGGAGACCAATGAGACTAAAGGGAGTTTTGGGTTTGTTTTCTTTAAAAGACTGGATGTGTATAAGGGTAACAAGAACACATAGTTGTTATTAACAGAACTGAAGATGGAATATTTACAATCAGTCTGCATAGAAGTTAGGAGACTTACTGTCAGTTTATCCCGTGTTTCTTCTTCACATTCTTAATGCTTCATCTGATCTACTTGGTATTGACCAGTCTTGCAGACAGGAAAGACGCATGTGGAGCACAACAGAGTCTGGCAAGTCCCCATGTTTCTACTGAATACTAAAAGTAGATCACTGTAATTATATTAAAATAATCTGGTTTTAATAACAACATAACTAAACACTTAGCATACACATCCTGCAGCCCTCGAATAATGGAAAAACTAAAAGCTCTATTTTAGAATGACAAGATTTTTTTATATCACTAATAGAATAACAAAAGAATGGTGGCATCAGAGGACCTACTGTCATCTGTACCATCTCCTGCAGCCACATTAGAAATGATCTGTAAATCAATTTGACAGAGTTCATCAATTTGAGCAATACATGCTGGATACGTGTCCCAGTACACATGCTGAAAAGGATGTTCAGATTACCATTACTTCAAAATCCATTCTGTTTTTTGTAGAATGTTGTGAAATCAAGTGGAAGGAGTAAAACCCAATCAGTGAAAGAGGGAGAGTTAAACACCAGCTGACAAGAGACAGGTTACAAGCAACTGGCAATAGCAGAGCTTTGCATTCAGTTTGTGTGCTGAGTGTTGTGTACCAGAAAGAACACCAAAAGAAAGCTTTTAAGGCAAAAAGGTTATGGTTTCCTGCTCTTTGACAGCGGGGAGGGCTGCAGCAAGGAGAGTTGGCTGGTGGAGGCCTGCTCTTCAGGCCCAGGCAGTGTTACAGGGGCAACATTGTTTTGCCCCTGACAGGGCTGTTCGCTTTGTCTCCAGAGTGTGGGGGTACCTGCAGGGCAGCTGCAGCTATTGCTGTCCAGTTTTGGAAAGAGGAAGACCCTGGGTTGTGAGTGGGTTTAAATGATAGTGAGTTTGGTCCCAGTTCTAGGTATTGCTTCTGAGGTTCAGCTTCTTGGATTTAGATGTTTTAAGGTAGTATCTTTGTTCTAGCTTTAGTGTTTGTCTAATGAGAGACACCTTGAATCACCTGAGGTATAATGTTTCATGCAATAGTTACTCCTACTGATGACTTCCAAGAAATTAGAGATTTAATGTTTGTGAGGCAAAAGGAAAAATAATACTGTAACTGAAATCTTCTTTATTCACAAGCCAAATGTAACCCAGTAATTCACACCGTGAGGTTCCATATACAGCACTAGCATTGTCCGTCCGCTTGGTTCGCAGGGACTCGCCATGCGCATGTACTTCCCCAAAAAAACTGCCAAGTGTAATTTTGCTCTTTTCAAGGGGACAATTTTGTAATTGTGGGACTTTTTTTTCACATCCCAACTTCAATGCGATCCAGGATCTCTCGAGATCAGTGATGATCTTGGAACAGTGGAAGGCAGAGATTTTTGCAAGTCCAGTGTTGTCAGCTTTTTCACTAGAATGGGTGGTATTGTAGTACCTTGTAGTTTTACTTCTTGATTTCAGGAATCTGGTCATGTTGTTTCAAGCAGTTGTTGCCCGGTTTGTAGTCTGTTGCCTCAGGAGTGTTGTTCCCTCTGCCTCTTGCAGGACTACAAGAGGCAAAACAGAACACAGTCCCTGCAGCCTTAGCCTGGTCTCTTCACTGAAAAGCATGCTGCTATAGCCAGTGATTTTTTTGGATAAACTTTGCCCTCTTTCCTCCCACCCCTAATTAGAAAACAGCAGCTTGATAGCACAGCAGCAAATGCACATGAATATCAAACAGAATCTTCACTACCGTTTTCATATTAACATGAGATATCAGAATGTAAAGTTAGCTAGAGCTGCACATGGGACCATTCTTGCTGTTAAAGGCTTTAGGCTGGAACACAGCCCAAAATTTTTAAAAGAAATGCAACATTTCCAGATCAAATATTAATTACATGCTATATAGAATCATATTTTTCAAACAAATTTTATAAATAAAAAGCTAGGCCTTTCAAACCATCAGCAATATTAATTTTGGATTTGAAAGACTATGAAAGATAAACCACCACATAACTGTGAATTAGAAAAATACTGGCCTAGGTTGCATAAAAACCTCCATTAAATAAATACTGTAAGTTTTCACTATGAAAATTCAGTGGCATTATACTTTAAAAAAACCATAATGAATTAACCATCCGTTAATGATACTGAAGTTGTTTTTCACAAATCACATACACATACAGGAAGTCAGATGGCCAAAAAAGGCTATATACTGGATTAATACACACTTTGACAGAAAGTACTCTTGATATGCTCTGCTCCTTCATCGTAACTTCCTGACTGCTGTTGCAGTTTATCAGCTGCAAATCCTGTTACCGTTCTCTAGGTTGCCTTGCTGTCCCAGGAGATCCAGCGCCCTGAGGGCTGACACAGTAGGTGACTGTGATTGCGGTCTTGTGCATTCATCCCTCAGACCACCGATTTAATCTCAGGCTGATTTACAGTGAGGGGTTCTGGTTTCCAGTCTGGTTGGAAAAAGTGAATATTGAATGTCCGTGCCCAGTTCTCAAACACTCGTTTCTCTGTGATGAAACGATGATGACTGCCCTTTCGTCCCCGCTCGTGTGAAATGTACATTGTGCATTCATCAGGTCCCAAAGGTTCATAATAATGATAAGGTACTGAAAGATGATTAGGATCCCTGTGAAAGAGAGAAAATAGATGGAAGCCCGAGATGTTCTTTTTTACTGATTGAAAAGATGCTATCTTTAATAAACTGATGGGTTCAAATGCACTTTTTCTCCCAGTTAAACCAAATTTCTAGGTAGCTGTAGTTTTCTTGCATATTTAATACATCAGAATGGGGCAAAGGTTTTTCTTTGCTCTTTCTATTGCTCTCCTTTAATCCCCTCCTCCCAGTTAAATAAAGGATAGCAGTAGCTCAAAAACAAGGGAGAGTGCTGCAGGGCTGTGTTACTATGAAATCTGAAGCAAACAGCTTAAAAGAGATTTATATCTAGATTGTGATTTGTAAAAAGCCTTACAGAGGTATTTACTGAACTGGGGGAAGAAAGGGAAGGGCAAGATAGAGGGGAGGTGGTTATCTGTGTCACATCAGCTCAGCTGAACATTCCCAGCACGGCGCATGAGGTTCTGAGTGCACAACTTCAATAAGTGTATAGGCATGCCAGGTCTGTGATACAGTCTAGTGTTGCTGGGTTTATAGTCAAACATCTGATACACAAATGAGTTCGGTTTTGATTTTTACAATGAAAACTTTCATGTATCTAAGCTAAAAATTAAAAACATTCACCCATAGTAGCTTTCTGACCTTGTGAGCCCATCGGCATTAACCAGCAGGAGATGTGTACTCATGTGGTGACACATAGGATATGCACAGGACCAATTAGATATTTAGGATGAAGTTCATTTGAGCAGTTCCAACCTCAATGTTTTGATGTTACATTCTGTAAAAGGCACATTTGTACTGTAATAAGCCAGAGTGATTAATCCTCCTTTTGTTTTATTCTGTACATTAAACTGTACCTATTATGGTTTTACTTTGGGCACAGGCATTTGGGGCTGACACTATACCACACTCTCTGTCATAAATTCAACGAGAGATAGCTGTCCCAGACAAAATAACCCAATTGTACTGGTCTGCACAGTTGCTACCAACAAACTATTTTGGTGGCAGAAGTTAATCCAAATAATCCAAATGTTGCCATCTAGTGAAGCCTTGGAACTGCTCTGTGTTAAAAGCCTGAGCTGAAGAGGACCCTAGTGCAGAGCAAGAAATCTCATGCAGATTCAGGGCTGTCAGCTCTAATATAGAGTTGATTATTTTCATTTTGAAGAGCTAATATTTAAGCTCACTTTCAACTGAATGCATCCACAATCTGTCAGTCTTCTGTCCTGATCATTATTTTTACCATGTAATTCTGTCACCTAGGCAATTCTCTAATTTTTCTTCTTTTACCATTAACCATATTGTATATAAGGTGGTAATGTGTGATACTGCTGCTGCTTTCCATTTGTACCTTAGATTAACGTTTTAATTCAATCAATCTGGCTTCCTAGTAACACAACACGGTGATCAATCTTGTAAGACCAGAATAACAACAAAATTACATTCCTAGAATAAGATGGATTCTAAATTTACTGTTTGTATTCTCACCGGAATACGTAAGAGTGAAAAGAAATCTTTCAGTACCTCACCTACAGAAAACATATTTGTAATGTAAAAATATACCCTTCATGTAGAAATGTAGTACTTTTTTTCTTCAGCTACAACTATTAGATCTCAAGCTTCAATTAATTTTTCACATACTTTTTTGATACATTGGATTTATAATCTCTTAAATGAATCATTTGTATGGTTACTGTAAATCTAACAGGATACACTTTAATGTGATTTATTTTTTCTTAAGAACTACTAAACAAATAGGCCTCTGCCTCTCACTTAGACTGCTCTTCCTTTCTGAATTGAAGCTGGATTTTACTCTTGTGTTCTCAAGGGTACACCTATATTGCTCAGAGTAAATTTACTGCTTTAAAGTTAGGATTAGTCAAGTTGGAAACATATCTCCACAACAGACTTTGAACAAATGCGGTCACAAGTTAACTGCTGAGGGCCCAGTAGTGCAGAGTGAGCCTGCAACGCTGCTGGCCTCGATACCTCCAGGTGCATTTGGTGGGGATCCTCCTGCCACTGCCCCACCCCACCCCTTTTTTAATGAACCCTGAGTTGGGTTTCGAGAACATTAACTGGAAGAGCAAAAAGCAGGAAATTAACTGCTCTCTGTCTCCTCCTTATTCCTTTGCTATACGCTAAAACGCGCAATGGATGATGTTGATAACTGGAATCAGATTTCTCATGGAGGATCTATAGGAACGCTGGTCTTTTTTTTTTTTTTTCCTTCTACACAAAACCCAAGTATATAGGGACAGGGTGCAGGTGGATCAGACGGAGAGAGGAAGGAGAGAAGGCTTGATATAGTGCTCCTCTTTCTTCTCTCTCACTCTGATAACTTAGTATTTACCTAGGGTTACACTCTTCTGTTGCCTCTCTGAGGCAACATTTTGAAGCCTGTACCTCCCAGGAAGCGCTCTGTCTCCTGTGTTACCCGTATTCTACCTGTGGGTATTATAGCAATGGATTTCCTTTTGGAAGACAGGGATTCCACATTACATCAAAGGCTCTGAAACTAACACCAGCGTATCCTAAGTGGGTGCCCTTAGCCCCCAGCTGTAACGGGTCACTATATTTCGTGCAAGGTCCCATCAGAAAGAGCCCAGAGACACCTGCTGCACAGGGCCTGGCAGGTGAGCGAGGCAGAGGAGCACGGTCGGTTTGGGCACCCTGTTGGGTTCAGGCATGCCCTGATGGGTGCTGTCAAGGCTTGTATGCAGTTCTACTGGCTGAACTGGAGGTGAATTCAGTGCAAAAATGAAAATGCTGGTGGCTTTAGACCTCTCCAAGACTACTCTGCAGCTGATTTGCGGCTTTGAGGCTAAATTCCAAAAGTTGTATTTTGGATTTAGGAACTCTGAAAGGCAGTTTGATACCTAGGCCGTTTTGTCTGAAGTCCTTCCCCTTTTGTGGGAGTTCTGGATTCCCCTAGATTGCATGCTGGTAAGGTCTGGATTTGAACTCTGGCTTGAGTAACTACACCATAACCCAAATTAACTGTACTGTGTTATCTTCTAACTCTGCAATTAGCTTGTGTCACCAGCAAATGAAATGCATGAGTAATTTCTATACGGAAATTGCTTGCCACCTCATTTATTAACATTAAAACAGATGCTGTTTTATCACTGACTGATACTGGACATTAATCAGTATTTTGTCAGACTTTGCATGCATATTAATATCACAGCTGGGAGAATCTAGGAAAGTTCCTCTGTAAAAGATACTATACTTCCTGTATAATAGCCTGCCAGCACAGCAACCGTGTGCGTGCTTGTACCCAGTGTCAGTCATCTACTGTTTGCCACTTCAGTGCACATTTTCCCCAGCTGGTACCTACCCACAGTGAAAGCTGAAAATACAGCAAACAACATTTGCCTCAAAAGAATCAAGGCAGAAAAACAAGGCCATCCCATATCATGTTCTGGTCAACCTTTTCCTTTACAAATGAAGAGCCATTATAAATCAACCCACCAAAACTATATATACTCACACACTTTGTAAAATAATTCATATTTTGAAGGGTGAATAAAGTGTCATTAATACATTGAGTGATGGGCAAGGTGCTGTGCCAGGACTGTGAAGATTTCTGAATTATTTTTTGCCTTCTATTCCCAGGATCCCATTTCCTTGACCTCCATGCTCGCCTTGTTTTCTGAACCATTTATGCATTTTGTTATTAGGTTATTAAGGTAATGAAGTGAGATTCAGGCACATGGACCAAAGGACGTGACTATCATCTCCCAGACAGTTTACAATCCTGTGAGCACCCCTTCTTCCATCAAGCCCCTCATAAGCCCTGGGAAACTAGCAACAACTGCTTCTTTGCACTTGATTTAAAGCAATTTAAAGTGTAGAGAGGGAGGTAAGAAAACACTAGATTTAAAAGCTGTACCCAAAGGAGTAAATTAAAGGATTTCAAATGCCAATTTTCAGGCAAATTATCACAGATGGGAAATGGCCTGGCAGTCAAATGAGGATTCTTACAGGAAAACGATCTGGCTCCGTAATTGGAGCAAAAATTATTCATGTTCGCTAAAATAAGGCTCAGAATTAAGCTTTAAGTTTCTGTGAGTTCCAGAAGGCCCATGAAGAGGAGTTAAAGAGAGCTCTTCTCACCAACACCTTGAGTTTTCCTTGTGTACATGAGTACCCAGAGATACCTGCAAGGAACCAACCTCTCACTGCTGCTGATACTCCAATGGACAGGGATTGGATTTACTACAGACTGCATTGAGGCTTGTCTGCGTCCTTCCCCCCTGGCTCTGCTGAGCTGCCACAAAGAAAAGCAGCAGTGTTGCAGTGCCTTCAGGAATTGTGGTGCTATCCGTGCACCCCAATCTGGCTGTTGGTGTAGGGAGGCAAGAGGAAAATCCTTGATGTCCCTGTTCAGGAGTGAGTCCTGTGCAGAGCAGGCTGCCATGGGGAGCTCAGGGAGGGAAATGCTTCCCATCTGGGGTGCTGGTTTGCTCCAGCAGAGGCTAGGATTGGGTCCCTGAGCACTGGAAAAAACAGCAAGATGGTTTGTCTGTCTTGTGTCAGAAGAGGGAGGTACACGCAATCTCCAAAATCTTTGCAATATGCATGGAAGCACAAGCTTTCATCTTATTCTAGAATGTGCAAGTGAGATGTGTTTAACAGCATGAGAGCAATATCAAAGCCTTAACCCTTACTACAGCATAAATCTGTAGCAAAGTAAAGGGATTCGATACTGCATATAGCTTTGCTGTAAAGTACTAGAAATTTATAATAATCAGGTCACCAATTCCAGTTCAGCTATAAAAATCAATGTCCAGTGAAAGTAAATAGAGATGAATCTAAAACACGTTGCTGTAATTAATAGTGACAAATCTTTTGGTCTGTAGTCCAGACTCCTTCACTAGACTATTTTTCCTGCATGGGTGGGAAGCAATTTGGTTAATGATCTTAAGCTAATAATTTGTAGCAGAATCAACAATATGATATTCATGGTGCCTTTGAGATGTCCTTCACGTTGCAGATGTGATACCAATTTAGTTCCATGACAGTGATCACCCACACTCATTACTTACTCCACAAATTAATACTTTAAAAATAATGGGTATCTGCTGAAGTTGTAAATTTGGTGATATTAACTTTGAATAGAAATAAGAGTATTAATTTTTTTTTTCAAATCTTAATGATTCTCTCATTGCACAGCAACTAAAGTATCTATACCGTCTTGCACACACATGAGAGAGGCAAGGGTGGGGTTTTGTGGGGCTTTTGGGGGAGAGGGGGCGAGGTTAATGGTAGATTTGTATTTTGTCTGACTGAAAACCACAAAATACGGCTTAAAATTACAGAGTATTTCTTTCTTTCTGCTATTCTATTCTGTTGCCTTATTTCTTTGACAGGAAGCACTTTTAACTTCTTAACGAGTGGCTGAAGAGCAAACCAAGAAGGTTAACTGTATTTATGGCAAGAGGTTCCTTTCATAGATCTTTATGGATAACTTCTTCCAGGCATGACAGCTACAGTTTTCCCCTTCATCACCTGAGGAATAAACTTGAAGTAAAGACACTTCATATTCTTTTGATTAAGAAACTACCTTTTCCCTTTTTATGACCAGGTGAGTGTACCTTTATGTGAAGATTTTTTTTTAATGCAGGCTGTAAGCATTATTACATCTATCAACGGTAGGATTGATTACAGCCTTTCCTGTGTTATAATTTAATATTATATCCATTTGATTTCAGTGTATCGATTCTACGAAAGCCTTTCATAGGGTCTCAGTGACAATTTTAGCCTCTCTTAAAAACAGTTTGATTTTTTTTTAATTAAGTGTATGTGTCTAAACTTCTCTGACTTTTTGCCTGAAAAGTTAGGAATGAGCATTGCTTTGCAGTGAATTGCTGTCTTATGCATTTTCAGATCATCAGTTTATTTAAGAATTACTTCCATGTGCCACTGGAATACAGCCACTTCTGGAGTAAGACAGACCAGCCATGTGCAGAAACTGAAGAAGTGTGTCTTGTCTAACTGAAATGCTGTGCTGTGGAAGGTATTTATGTTGTCTGGAATATCTGCTCTAGTTTGTTATTTTCCTTGGAGAATTCATGATGAAATCTGGCAGTACATCACAGCATTTATCATCAGTTTTTTGTTATAATTTGTAGAAATTCTCACAAAGTGTATTTTAGTGTTGATATTTTATAATTTCTTCAGGGATTTCTACTGTGTGCCCAAGACAAATGCAGATTCCTGAATGATCCTTTCCAGTGTTCAGAAGAAAGTCAAAGTAGTCCTGTTCTTTGACAGATAAGCTAAGCTGCCACTGCAGCTTTGCTCCCCTTGCCCCTGAAAGGCATCTTGAATTAGTCAATGAACGAGACTTAAGTGAGATCCCTAAATTTGCAACAGAAAATTCAAGCAAGTACTTCTTAGTGAAAGGGATTTGTGAGCAGGTGGTGAAACATTACACTGATGTCATAGTTCCAGACTGCCAGTACCAGCTCTGTGCATTGCTGCGTCACCTAACAGTGCAAATGGGATCAGGACTAGCTGTGGGCACATAACCACATTGTTCAGAAAGGCCAGAGTGCTAGGCCTAGTAATGGATGGACAGGTGATACTGAAGTCAGCATAAAGATTGCTGATGTAAACCACATTTGTCTGAATTTATAATGGATCGGTAGTTTGCATCATGTGACTAATGTGATTTTGGTCCAGTACCAGAAGTCCTGAAGACTGTTTCCCTGTATCACTGACCATACTGGGAAACCTTAACCAGCACCTTGGGTCCAATTCCTAAATATGGCTGGAGGCACAACGTAGCCGTAAAATGTACACAAGCTGTTCCTTTATAAAACAGCGTGAAGGGGTCACATAGCGTCCACTGACAGAATTTGTGTGCTGCTTCTACCACTTGTGGCCCACACCCTGCAACCCCAAAATGGGTGATTACAGGACTGATCATCTATTCAGTGAGTCCAAATTCTGGGCGTTTTTTGGTGGCGATTATTTAGGAAACTAGTTTACTGGCAGACTGGGATTCATGTGACAGAGATACAACAATCTTAATTTCAGTTGTGTAAGAAGTTCAATTTAGAAACTAGACGCTCTGAGAACTCTGTTCCTCTATTAACTGGGGGGAAACTTTAAAAACAAATTAAAAGTAATGTTTTCCAGTACTCCTTTTTTTCAGATTAATTTCATGCCAATTATTGCATTACTTTTAGCAGATAAATATTCAGAGACTAAAAGAAACCAACAAGATGGATTAATTCTCCCACACTACAAACAAAATTTTTAAATATTTTATATAACATAATTAAATGCTGTTTGTTCTTTTCAGAATCAGATCTTGGGACATGTTAATTAATTGCTTTAAGAGGACTAAAGACATGTTGCAGGAAGAAAAAAATTAAAGGATTCAGATATTTATCTGTAACATTCAACCTTGTTGGCTAATAATGGTTCCAAAATAAATCCTACCTGCAGAAATCCGGTGGCACCATGCCATAAACGTTTATCCTGTCACAGAGCTCTAATGCGATAGTCATTGTGAACCAGCCCGTGCTAAGCCAAGTGTTGGATATCTTCCTGAAAGCAAAAACATAATTATGTTTCTAGGCTGACAAATAATTCTTGAGATATCTGAAGCAATTTCCAGGCATTTTTTTTTACTCTTGTGAAAATTTATGAAAACTGGGCAACAAAGATTACTTTGCTCATTCATCTTTTAATGATTTTGCTAGTGTCTTCTCAGTGGACTAATCTATGCAGAAACTTCCTGTGCTGTAATTAATTTTGGGCACAGCAACGTTAATATTTAGTTGACCTTTTGGTAAGTTTACTTTAGTGACTGAAACTTCATGTCCTATATTTATATTCCTCTGCTAGTCATCTAAACACATCTATAATAACTTAATGGATCTTACACATGAAGTGCTCAGGAAGATGCATCATGGGGGATGAAGAGGGCTGCTTAAAATGTTGTCTCCCACAGCATGCAGAGGAGCCCGTCTTCTGGAGTGACACCTGGCCTCAAGTGCTTGGTCTAACCACCTTTCCTCCCACCCCGTCCGTGATTTGGTTTCTAGAAGCTCCCAGCCACTCACTGTGACTGCTGGCAGTAAACTCTTAGTTAGCTGCAGCTATGCCTGTCCCTTGTCCAGCCTGGAAAACCTTTGTCCTAAGTGCTACCCCTCTGCCTGCCCTGAGTCCCATCCCTGCCTGGTGGGACCTTTGAATACGAATGAGAGCACTGCAAGGGAGCCCTCTAAGGCAGCTGCTTTCCTGGCCTTCTCTGTAGGCTGGGAGAAATCTTTAAAAGAAGCACAACTGATCCCAGTATTATTTATGCAAAATAGGAGATATGTCTATGTAACTGCTCGCAGAGGTAAGGGATTTCCAAGCTGTGCTTAAATTTTGCTCTATCACAGGTTCTTATCTGCAAAACAGCAACAGTAACATTTCCTCTTCCTAGTGTTTGCTTGCCCTTGCTGTTTAGTATAGAAGAGCTGGGTACTATAATGGTTACTAGTTGCCTGGCACATGCACTGAACATGCCAGTCCAGGGTTAAGTTTCTGCGCTGTCCCTGTGCCGAGGGAGAGCTGGCAGTCTTGGAACGGGAGGGTCAAGGAAATGCCAGTGAGGAGCATATCTTAAAGGTGTTATAAAGGCATGTTTAGGGGCACCCTCACAGGACCAAGTCAAGCCCCTCTCTTTGAAACAGAGCTATATAAGGTCCGGTATTTATTTGCTTCAGAGAAAACAAGTTTACTCAAAGGTCTCCTTTCAAATACTGTTCAAGAAAGAGACAGCAGGTCTCCCTAATGGCTCCTCACAGCTAGAGAAGTCCTTCAGGAAGAAGTTCAAGCTTGTATCATCTGCAACCCAAAAAGGCCTCAGATTCCTGATGACAGCCTGTCCCAGTGACTGGCTGTGCTTTCATCTCTTACTAAAGCTGAGGCACCATGAGAGCAAGTGCAGGCTCTTGGATGGCTTGTGCACTGTGTCACATTGTACTAATATGGCACCTACGTTAACCCCATTCCACCACACCTATATCTGCCTGACACCTGCAAAGTTTTGTGACATGCCCTCCCCCCCCCCCCCAAAAAAAAAAAAAAACCACAACAGAGAACATAAGGTTCTCATCAGAGCAGTCACCTGGGAATCCCAGGTCCTGACCCCAGTTCCAAGGCCATCTTTTACAGTTTGCCCAGTGACAGCAGAATGCACAACAGCCCTAGAAGCAGGGACCAGAAGCCACAACAGCCACTGCCAGCAAATGCCAACAATCACTAATATGTAATTCAGCAGGCAGGAGCCCACCAGGCAGCTTCTCAAGCTAATGCTAAGCAAGCTAGTTCCAAGTAGGTGACCTACAGGGCAGTAGGAGGGAGATGTTTTGAGCGCTGTCAGATTGAGGAATGCCTTGTACCAAGATTTCCTGTTTCCTCTGCGAATTAGACTATTGCGAAGACAAAAACAAGTGGTGGTATCAGTGCAGGCTGCTTAAAAGGCACTTCTAAACATAAGGGAATTCTTTAACCAAAAATGCCTGAAGGATGCTGGGGAGCCCAGGTAATTTTTCCTGTCCTTTGTGGGTCACCTGGTAATGTATGAACTCCTGACATGTACGTTTTTACTGCTTCTAACATATAGACTTTCAGGCTAAGCTAGCATTTGGCGAATAACATGATTTAAGCATCTCATTAGCTCCAATTATGGGGCCTTACTTATTTTCTGAATTTGCACTTAAGCTTGGGGGTCGTGGTGCAATTTGTCACAATGTCATAGATGGGTCATAAGCTCAGCAGAGGCCTTCAGGCACTGCAACAATACAAAACAGTAAATAAGAATTTTGGACTCAAAATTATTAGGAAAGGGAAAGGTAGGGAAAAGCCTAAGAAATTTGCTTTCCTGCCACTTGAGAGTTTCTGAGCCTATGAATTGCTAGATAATTCAGGAACATGTTCAGGTTAACAGTACTTTGGAGCTTGCACAAGGCCACTGTTTTAGGTGCCTAAGACCTTACATTCCAAATCTGAGAGAGCAGTCCTATCTAGACCGTGACCGAAGTGGCTGGGCTTTGCACAGGTCAGGAAACGCAGCTAGGCTGTCTGCTGGGTTAGTTTTCTTTTTGTTTACACATACTTATGCTGTGATTTAGTGTTTTCAGTAACTAGGAGAATAACTGAATTTAAACTAGCTTAAAATGTAAACAATGAAGTAAAGATTTTAAAATTTATTCAAGTACCACTTTGGCCTCTTTAAATACCATGTCTGTAGGACAGCAATACAGAAACAGGGTGAGAGTGTCTTGCCTTTTCATAGAAGATCTGAACAACAGTCCAACAAAAGAATAGTGTTTTTATACCTAATCAGCTGTATTGAAAGAATATGAAGAACTGTCATGTGCTTATTAGGGGAAATTATCAGATATTCTTTTATATGATGAATTAACACGCTGTGCTGATAATTCTGTAGTGCACACTAAATTACAATTAAAGGCCTTTCTGCTCCACCAAAATCTCATTTATAATCTCTATGGAAATACTCTTCCTGCAGTTATTTCATTTATGCTTCCTTTATCTAATTACTATAATATTGGTTCTGAATCATATTTTCTTAATGTACCCTTATTCAATTATAAAGTTATTTTCAAGTACAGTTACTTTATAATACCAAGTATATTGCTCTGCAGCCTTTGTCATTCACCATACTATTTAACTGGCAATGTTTTCTGAAGGTTTCCCTTCACTTCAAAATCAGCTTTTTTCCGAAAAGCACAATAGCTTTTTTCTCATAATTTTCAAGAGAGAAATGAATGGTTTGATTATTGCAACCTTGCAATCAGGCTTCTCTCTCTCCCCTTTGTTTTTTGCAGGCACTAATGTCAAGAGCTCAGCAGAAACCTCCCAGGGAACAGCAACATTCTGGGCTGTACAATGTTCTGCTTCTGCCCCCAGCGCTACATAAATTTTCTTCCCTTACAAATTCCTTCCTACCCATGATTCTTTTCCTCCTCCCTCTCTTTTTCTGTGCTGCCTATTCATTTATTTTCATCTCCCATTTTAATCTTCTTAGTCCTTCAAGTATGCTGTATGTGCCCTGTAAAGGAGTTGTTCATACACAAGCAGAGCCTTCAATTTCTTAAAAGCAACAGGACTGGTTCATGAGGCTGAATTTTGCTAGCATCCAAGTGCCCTTGATTCACACTGGGAGTTCAGGGTGCCCATGACTGAGTCCGCTATAAACTTGTTATAATGTCATTAATGTCTCAAATGCCTTCAGAATATTTCAGGAGCCAAGACTGAGCCTGGTGCCTGCGCAGAAAAAAGAAGTGCTTTCATCACATGCACAGTTATAGGTCTCTTGCTCTGGATGGGTGATGGAGAACCAGAAGGAGCAGCTTCCCTGAAATTGCACAGCAAGTGTCAGGAAAGGCATGGGACCCTGGCTCCCCATGGCAGAACTGGCCAGACTGAAGCAGAACAGGTAAACTGTTCCTCAAAACTGGGGACTGCATGTGGTCTTACACTGAAAGAGTACTCCAGGAAAGGGAAGTGGCAGTGTGTGTTCCTTGTGTACAGGGTCTGACCCTTAGGGCTGATGGTGGCCCATGTTACAGTGCAACTACAGCCTTGTTAACTTCCACGCCTTTGTAAATACTGGGCATACAGATAATCCTTTGCGCTCTTCTTGAAGGTTTCAAATGCTTAGTTCACCTTCTTACTGCACTCTGCTCTGGGTGAACAAACCTGGAAAAGACCATAACACATCAGAATTGGCAGGGTGTCTCCCCTTGTTATCCTTCCTTCTCCTTCTGGCAGAGACTGACAAGCACTGATTTGAGGATGGAGAGAAAAGGACCTTTAATGCTAAGAAACTGACCAAGTTACTGTGTGCTCTAGTGTTAATGTGAGTCAATCAAGAACTTAGGTGTGTAGTTTGATCCACTGTAACTGAACAGAACTCTGCAAGCAAACCATGTGGGGTATGAGAAAGGCAGCAGTTGCCAAGCAAAGATACAGTCGCTGTCAGCTAAGAGGGTACAACGGTTTCCTCTAACACTAGTTCTGCATTTGTTGTGCAGCTCAGAAAACAAGAGTCTGTGCTCTTGAGTCCTCCTTGTTCACAAGAGGATTGAGCCCCGCTCCAAGCTTTGGTGTGTATGTGTAGTATTTGTGAAGCTAGAAAATCCCACCATGAGTTACTACATAATAAACCCACCTCTTCATCTGTACCTAAGTGAGGACCCTGTTCCATTTTTACAGCAGCATATTTAATAAGTAAAAAATAGGACTGTATTTCTTGCTAGGAAGTCTTTGGTTTAAATGCCCATTTTCAAACATATGTGAAAATGCTCAAGTCCTGCAGTGGGTCACTTATGAAAAATTTGATTTGAAGATCAGCCTACAAGTCATAAACAGTCTCATAAAGATCTAACTATCATAATAACTTCCCTTTTCCCAGTTGGAAACATAAGATGAACTGTTGTGAAGCACCTAATGTATGACTAATGTTTATTTGTTTCACAAGAAGCTTTACAGCTGCAGTGTTCCAAGAATGCTTAAATCCAGTAAACGGCTATTATAATTCACTGAATGGCGGCATTTCCTCTATAAGAAAACATAACCTATCCATTCTGATTTTTCAGAATCAGTAAAAAAACTTTCAGGTATATTACCCCAAAGTGAGATTTAAACAGCTTCTGCCTCCTTGGCTGTATAAACGGTACATCCAGATTCTGGTATTCTAAGTTGGTAAGGCAATACTCCATACAAATTATTTTGATGCATATTTTTTACTTATGTTACAAGTGATGTTATTTGGCATGTCATACCATACACAACTCATGAGGCAGAAGATTTAATGGGCGTGATGGTCCCTCTGAGCAGATCTGAAATTGGTATAGATAAACTACGTTATTTTATTACTGTATGACATCCCCCAAATGTATCCCCAGAAGTTCTCACCTGTCTTTCCCAGTTTCCCGTTTAAAAAGGTCATCAAATTGAAGCATCTTGTGGCGAGAAATCATATATGCTTTTAATTGAGGCAGTATCTGATTCATCAGCTGCAGGTTATTATACACCAAGCCTTTACCATCTCTCCTCATGTAGCTGCTAGGACCCCAGAAGATAAACACAGCACCGTGGCTCATATTTAAGAGTTCGTTGCGATTTCGCAAAATCCTCTGAATACTGGAGTGTGCAATGACTCGAAGGCTTGTTTTGTTTCCAACATCTTTTCCATAACCTCGAGTAGGTGCATCATTCATTCGTATTACGCACTCTGTCTCGTCGATTCTCTCACCTTGTTTACTTCCCAGAAGGTGTCCAGAGCTGGTTACCAATGCACAACTCTTGCAGTGCATTTTTAAAGGCTGCAAAGACATACATACTTCAAAATTAGCTGTAGATTATCTTCCCATTCACTACATGGTGACTATATTTTATGTGTACATGGCATATTTTACAGCAAAAATCTCAGAGGACTTTACATAAATCTCTCCCAACAGTCTTCCCAAATAACTGGGGATACATTACCTGTACATTTTGTAGATCAGGAAAATGTAGTATATGTGTATAGCCCTTAAAGTTCCTCTGTGGAGTTAAGTCCACTGTTTAAATCCTCCTTTCTATTGCTGCTTCATATACAGTAATCACAACAGCTTCTATACTGTTCCCAGCTGCTTAGGATTGTACTTCTTCCACTTGCCATAAATAAGCTATAATTGGAGTATTTTTGATTCTTCCTCTCTTCCAGTTTTTTGCAGGAAATACTCCATCAGAAGTCCTCATAAGCACAGGTATGAATAGCTTTTCAACCTTGGGATCACGACATTTTGCTAAGGGAAGAGAGTTACACCTTCGTCCAATCCTTGCACGCTATTTCCAAGTTGGTGCCATAACCACTGCTGTGCTCTTGTACCTCCTTCATGGTTTGACAATCAGAGCTGGTCATTAATGTCAGCATGTATTTTATATGACCGTGAGTTAGTGCACTGAACTTTTTCTAGCTTGTCAGGTCATGTTTAAAAGTTACACAGTAAAATGGAACAGGAGGTGCCTGTTCAGTGAGTGGCTGACCTAATGGAATCAGAAGAGTAAAACAAGCTTTCATGCAATTGAAAACACGATAAATCATATTACTGACGTATGCCACTGTCCTGGTTTTGGCTGAAACAGGACCAATTCTCTTTCAGTGGATACGTACTCTTCTTGCTGATACCTGTAAATGTTATCTGCTGCTCAGCATGAGAACTAGAAAAGAGGCAAAGGGTTACAGCATCCCCAAAGTGCTCCTTTCTAACAAGAGCACAATAAACACTCTTTGAAGGTGTGCCTTGGTGGCCCTCCATGAACCAGTATTTTGCAGCATTTAAGCCCAGTAACATCAGATTACAGAGCTTACATAGTGTGTATCTTATTGTTTCTTTTTTAAAAGGCAAGCAGACTGAACTGTCTGAGGTGCCTTAGAAGGCCATTTTGGGTCATGATCATTTTGATCTACTGATCTTCTTCCCTAAGGATGTCCATCAGAATTTTATTTTCGTCGTTAACCACAAAGAATGGCATTCCAGTACTTTCCTGGTGAGTAAAACACGCTTGTTTAATTCCAGAGGCTTCAAATCAGACACACAACATGCTGAGAGCAGTTATCTCCTGCACTGTGGCACTGGCCCGATCCTGTAGTATGCCGAGGAGGTGACAGTATTCACTGCTTCTGGAGCACTAGGAACCTAAACCCATCTTTGACAATGAGGGCCTCAGCACCTCGAGATCAAACCCTGTGGCTGCCCATGGCAGCGCCTTGTTCACGCCATTACAAACATAGCTACCATGTTTCCAGGTGTAAACTTGGTGGGTTTATTAGCAATGAGGCGAAGTTATGGTGACATGTAATTAAACTTAGTATCAACCACAGGCATATAGAAATCAAATTACTGTATCAGTGTGCAGTGAGGCACAACTTAAAAATCTAAAGCTGAAAAGAGACATTAACTAGGTCTGAGATAATCCTGTTCACTTGAAAATGCTTTGGCCCTGAGTATTTGAAGGGGGTAATTTGTTTCTAATGTTGAAGGTAATAGGTGGTTGTAGTCTAAGCTTTTTTTCCTGGGAGAATAGCTAATGAATGATGAAGTGCTTTTTAATTATAGACAAAGTAACTAAACTATACAATTTGCGTCATGATACAACCAGTAAGCTTTGTATCTCCATCTTCCCCAAACAACATTGTCCCTTTTCTTTCACATATATGGACTGTAATCCTGAGCTAACGATATGGGTAGAAATGTTCATGCCTTTGTGAGCCAAGGTTCCTAATGCAGTATTAACATGCATTTTCCTTTAAGCTTTCATCTGCCACTTTGATGAATTACCTACCAAAAGGTGAACTAGCTGCTCCACCATCATGCTTGGGAAAGCAAGATGAAGTGCTAATGAGGTTAAAAGAAATGTAGTCAGCACCAATGTTAACTCACATGGGTTTGAATATCCACATAGCAAGACATTTTCACCTGAACAATCTCTGCTGGTTTCTGGCCTACTGAGCTACAACTTACTTGTTTCTTTTAAAAAGTCTGCCAAAGAATCCATCAATTGTTAGGAAACAAGGGTGACCATCAGTGGAG
>NW_009635913.1:0-1568 GCF_000690535.1 Cariama cristata | reverse complement strand
TGATGATGATGCTGATGATGCTGATGATGATTAAAACAAAAAAGTCTTGTTTTCTTTAAAAAAAAAAAAATCTCGAAGTTAGTTCCGAGCCCGGGAGTTGTGATTTTATTTTTTTTATTATTATTTTTGTGTTTTTTAATTTTTTTTTTTTGCATTTGGTGATCACAACAACAACAGCAAAGGCAAATGGGACTGGGGGAAAAAAATGATACAGAAGGCGCTGTTTGAAGCTTGTCGGTCTCTGATTGAAGTCTGGAAGATGGTCTGCAAAGAAGTCTTTTGGCAGCACAACTGTTACTCAAGGGGGTTTGTGGATTTTTTTTTTTTTCCGAAAGGGACCATTGCAACTTTTTTTGGAGGGAGAAAACTGATGTCTTCTATGCATCCGATTCTTAACAAAGCTGCAGGGAGCTTGAAAAAATGCAGACTGTACAAACGCTTACAAATAACTGAACTGACTTAAGATCAGAGTTTACTTTTCAGATCAAATTGTTTATGGTTTTACAAATGTGATTTCTACTTGCCAACTTTTTTTTTTGTAACTTGTTCCCTTATACCTCCTTGATTGAATACCAGACAGCCTAGACCTCAGTACAAAAAGGTATTGAAGCATTTTTGATACATAACAGACCTCAGTCTTTTTTAAAAATTAATATATTTTCAGGCGTATTTTTGTACAGTGAAAAGGGAACATTCTTGCTGTGTTTTTTCAGTAAGACTTTTCAGGCACTTCTTCCCTTTTATTTTCTTTTTTTTTCTCTGTTTTTAGCATGCAAGTTTGTTGGTACGTTACGTCCTGGTTTTAAAAGGATTAAAATTTTAAAAAAATAATCCTTGCATCTAAAGGCCTTGTGGTTTTAAAAAAAACAAACAAACACTTTTTTTGTACAGCTATAGTTCAGATTTGTTCAATATTTGTAGGTAAAGATTTATTGAAAATGGTGATATAGACCTCAGAGCTGTTATCTTAGTTTAAAAGATTGTATATGTACTGTACTATAGTAGGACTTTATGTATCTCATACGCTGTGATATGTGGATGGGGCCCCAGATGGAAGGTATGAAACTGGATTCTCGATTTTAGCAAAAAAAAAAAAAAGAAAAAGGCACATAGTTAAAAAAGTTTCTCATGTTGTGCAATATAATCTAAAGTACAGACCATCTGCATATTTTGTAGCAAATGATGGCAAAAGCAGACTTGTGCACTGTCAACATCATAGCCTGTTTTTTTTTTTAATGCTGAAAGTCTGTATCTTGACAATTTTAATAAATCAGCTGGAACTGATAGAAACTCGTATCGCTATTAGTGTCTGTAGAAGTAACGCTGGAGATGCCATGTTGTCACCCCTCGCCCGCGGAGGAGCGGTAGCTGTAGGCTGTTGTGCATGACTGTAGCTAAGGGGGAAGGAGAGTAAGGACTGCTTCTTTTCGTTTCCTTTTTTTTTTTTTTCCCCCTTCCCTTTCTTCACCTCCCGTCGGTTTTTTTCCCCACCGATTTTGCTCCGCGGGGCCGGGCGGCGGCAGGTTGGCTCGCCCCGGCTATTCTCGCCTCTCCCACCTTCTCGCCCC
>NW_009635912.1:351-587 GCF_000690535.1 Cariama cristata | reverse complement strand
CAGGAGGTGCCGAGGGAAGCGGGCTGGGTGTTGGGCGAGTTCGGGAGGCTTGGGTTTGGGCTTTGCACTGGAAAGGCGATTGTTTGCCCCTAATCCTCAATTACGAGGATTTAAAAATAGTATTAGAGGGGCAAGCTGTTCTGCAACTTCTCGGAAGAAATAATTGTTGATTTAGATAAGCTCTGATCCCTTCGGTGTTTGATGAAGACGTTAATTTATGGCTGGCTCGCACTTTT
>NW_009635912.1:0-220 GCF_000690535.1 Cariama cristata | reverse complement strand
AATTGTTCACAGATCATAGTTCTTAGATGTGCATATATGAATTTAAAAATACAGCAGTAAAGTGCTTGAAACAGACCATAAATTTGCTTCGTATTTTATTACACGGCTCTGAATCAGGTTGAGAGGACAAGGGCAACTAGGGGCTTGGGGAAGGATTTAACCCTTCCCGGGGCTGGAGAACCAGCCCAACCGGAGCAAATCCATCCACCCCCCCCACTCC
>NW_009635911.1:67524-82939 GCF_000690535.1 Cariama cristata | reverse complement strand
TCCTTTCTTTTGTGTAAATCTGTTTTCACCACAGGAGCACATGCTGTCTCTTCTGGCTACAACACTACTTACTAATTCATCGATTCATCTTTAATGAGGCCCCCTGCCAATGTTTAAATAGCATTCGGAACAAAGAAAAAGGCAACATTTCCAAAACAGCTGCTTCTCTCCGATCTTGACATATCAGCCTTTCAGAATTTTAAGTAAATTTTTTTTCCCCCTAAAGTTGGTAATTTATAATTTAGGTGTAGCTTTATAATTAATTGTGTGCAGGATGGAGGAAAAATAGGAAGAGATAGGAATGAAATAAGAAAGAGTAAAGTTTCCCTCGGGCTGTTATGATACATGAAACCAACACGGTTTCTGCGGATTGCACTAGCATTGCAGATATAACAGTGGGAGAATTCTCCTTTGCAGCCAAAATCATTTGTTGTACATTGCAAGTTGGTACAAGGACATGACGGAGCAAAGTTTCTCTGCCCATGTTACATACAGCTTTACTTTGTCAAATAGCTTAACCCTTGTCATATTTGAGTTGGCTTCATAAACCACTCTGATCAGGAATGTGTGTTACCTCGGTCTCTACTATTGTTATGCTGGTGTCTATTTTCTCTGAGGACTGGCTGAAAATGCTGTGTAATTGTTTAAGATCAGGAATCTGCTATCATGAGCACTTGTATCATGCTGAATTTTGAAATTCTGCTAAATTAATGTGCTAAGGCCTGTGTTTAGAATTAACTTGGAATTTCTGGATGATGCTTGTAATAGGAACACTTGCATTCAGGTGCCGCATGTTCTTGGAAAATTACATTCAGTGTGTACCTCACAGAGTTAACTTTAAATAGGTGGAAAGGTGAACAGTAGAAGACAGGAGAGGATTATTACTTGTGCCATAGATGAGATATATGGAGGATGAGTGTCCCAGCCTTCACTAAGAGTCTCTCGCGGAGTTATCCCAATGCCTTGAGTCAGTTTGGTATAATTGCAACTAGAATATTGCCTTTCTCTACAACGGTCCCTGTTAAATACCACCTTGGTGCCAGCTAAAAGTTTTTGAATAAATTATCTTTTAGGGAGAAAGCAAAGGATGCCAATGGACTGGCTAAAATGCAAAACTAAAGAAAAAAACCTCTTGGCTTTGAGTGGAGGCTTCATTTTCTGAAAAAACAAAACAATTTGGCAATTTTTATTTTAAGCTATTTGGCTAAAATGAAATAATTTTCATTTTGCATTTTACATGTTTCAGAAGTTAAACTGAAGTAAATACGGTAACAAAATATCAATATGAAAACTCAAAATGTATTCACTTCTAACTAATATTTTTAAATATTTTGTCTGAAAACAAATTTTGAGAAACTGATGACAAGTTTTAGTTGAACCTACATTTTTCACATACAAAAAATTCTCAGTTATAGTAATAACTATGGGTATACAGCAAAATATGCAACTATTTCTCCCTGGTACAGAGTTAATAGTGAGAGAACCAGTAGAGAATAGATGAAGCAGAATTTAAGATGAGCCTATACAAGCAATAGTGCTATGTGGTGTTCTGCTTATTCTGCAGTGAACTCCTGAGGAGCAGAGTTCAAGATTTCCATAGTCCCATACTCTGTTTCAGGTTGCTGTCCTGTAAACCAGGTAAGTAAATCATGGCTCAGAGCTGGCAGCTTTGCGTAGTGGTATTGATGGAGAGAAACCCCTATCGGATGGGTGAAGCTGATCGTTGTCTCTGCACCACTGTGACTTGATCTGCTCTGCAGTCTTTTCTATGGACTTCTTTCCTCTTAAATTTCTCCTCAGGTATAAGAGGACCTGCCTGGCTGTAAATCACTGTCAGTGTGCATTATATTACCTCTTCTGGGCTTGATTCAGTATGTGATGCTGATCTTTCCCACCTTCAAGTGGTCGGATCTGGCTTGGCAGCCCAGGCTGTAGACTGTCACGTCTTCTGTTCCAGTCCAATCCCCAGCATCGACCAAGGCGGTGGAAAGCACATGCCATGCTAATGTGAGAGTAGAGAGTGAACTGCATACTTGCAACCGGACCTGCTGTGGTACAGATTCCCCTTCTCTTTCATTGCAACAGAACTGTCTTTCCTTGACCATGACAGATGCAGATAAATTGGTGAATATTTTAATACCCACATGCCATCCAAACTGCGAGACCAATGCTGGCAAAAAAGTCCCAGGCAGAAGAGGGGAAATCCTTTGAAAAAAGAGAGAACATTTTACACTTATATTAGTGTTGCACCTGATTTGGTTTCCAAAAAGTTGTTTCTACGTTAAATAGCAGCAAAAGTCCTACAGCCTCAGCATGCACATGCGCATGCAGACTTGCCTAGAAACAACAACAAAACAAAATGAAGGCAGTTTGGAGGCATTTCCTGGGAAAAAGATTCATGATTCTGTTTCCATGGAAGCGACAGCACATCCCAAGTGGCAGTGAGAGCTGACAGAGCGCAGCTAGGAGAGTTAAAGTGCCATCTACTTCTTCCTAGCAGAGTAGGGGGGCAGAGGTGGGGGGAATCGCTTTTAAAAAGAATACAGAAAAATTTAAAAGGACAGATGGACATATGGTTAAATGGAAAGTCTGGAGATCTGGGTTGGTTCTCAGCTCTGCCATAAACTTCCTGTGTCCCTTTGGGCAACTCACATAAGACATCTTCCTAAATCAATAATTGATTTCATTGGGCACTAAATCAGAGCCTTAAGCATTCTGGACAGGCTCCTTTGGCACCCAAGCAGTCTATGATGTTTCAAGTTCAAGTCCAGCTTAGTTTGCTTGTTGATCTTTTTCTCTCTCCTTAGGAATAAACTACTCTCTTTGTTTTGTATGGTTTCTGAGCTCCTCAAAACTAGGGCTTTTAATATATGCCTGTTCAGATCTTTGTACAAAAAATGTTTGTTAAATCCAGTACTAGCAACTTCACAGAACTAATGATACAGCACCTTCAGGGAAGCCTTCTTTGTGTTTGGATCAGATACTTAAATTTGTCTCTGTATTTTTTTAATTTTAGATATGACACAATGAGTAGAAGTGTTAAAGAATGAGAGGGGGGTGAGAAGGTGTAAGGATTTAGGGAAGAAAATCACTCTAGAGTGTATGCAAATATTAGTGATTGCACTGAAAATTCCTTCTGGGTACTTGGAACAAGCCACATCCAGAGACAGGAGAACAGATTGAATGGACTGCTGTTCTGGTGTGGTAGGAGCTGAGATTAATTGACTTAAGAAATGACAGCACAGTGTAAAAGGACAGGAGAATATCAAACTGCAGCTTATTACAAATATCATATATGTTTTTGTTGTGATCTCCCATGTTCTGATTTCTAATTCTTCACTTCTTCCAACCTGAAAAAGTATAGTTGGCTCAGGGAAGCTTTTCTTTGTAATGTTTTAGGGGCATAGAGAGCAGATTGCAAAGAAATTCTGTTCTTTTACAAAATTATTTTGTCATTTTGACCGAAGCTTAGTTTGTCTGCTGTTTAAAGTTAGCCTATGACCACTGGGACAAAGAGTACGATGGAATCTCAGTCTTTCCTCTTCTCCACAGTTTGACTGAGTGCCTTTTTAGAAAATGTAAAGAAGCAAGAGTTGGGAGCTAAGTGCAAGGGCTAGAAATTCTCTAGCCTGCGCGATCCAGGAGATTGGGCTAAATGATCTGATGGTACTTGCTGACCTTAAAATCCAAGAAATAATTCTACGGGCCCCTGGGCCCATGCAAGGACCTTTGTAGATCCCCAGTACTAACAGTGGGTTTGCAGAAGGTCTGGCTACAAGGACTTCCTTACGTAACAAGAATCAAAGCCAGTCTGTTGGCAGTGCACGCGCTATTCGATGCATCGATATGACTGTTGAATTTCAATACTCTTTCAAAGCGCTTTAACTACTGCTACATAGATATAACTGGAGTGCAGGGCCATCTGCAGCAGGGAGGGCAAATAGTTGTAGTGCTCTGGGTTGCTGGTTGTTGTTGTTTGTTTTTTTTTTAAAATGGCTTCTGGCAATGCATTACACTGAGGTAAGTGCTTTGTTTCTCCCTCAAGTGGCACTCAACTCCCTAGGGTTTCTTTATGAATGCTTGAGGAGAACGTCCGATCGGGTTTATTTTTGTTATGTATGTACTATACAAGCTTTTGGCTGTCTTTGCCAAAGGAAAAGACAGGTTACCGCTACTTAAAAGAAATATTTTTAATTGCGTAGTATTGATTTTCTTTTTTGTTGGTGGAATGTATGTTCTGTTGTTGACGGATGTAGTAGAATACGAGGCTGGTTTATGTGGATAGATTAGCACTGAAATAACAATACAATTGAATGGATTTTAAACCGATTCAGTTATTTTGATGCAAGCCTGTCTGTATGTCAGCCACCCAGAATTTGGCTTTCCTTTTGATGGATTTAATGAAATACATGTAACTGAGCATTTTCCTTTTTCTCTGTCATACTTTCTGCATTAATGTAACACCATAGCAATATAACACAGCCATCAGTATCTGTGAACTGATGTGATGTCTACGCTTGTGGCTACTGTAGTTTACGTGTTAGGTTCCTCCTCCTGTTGTGCTCTGTGGCTTTGGAGGGGAGCAGGGCTAGAGGAGACAGTCCTAGATTTTTACGTTGCTACGCCTTGCAAAATAAAACAAGCTGTAGAGCCCTCAGCATCCCCAGATACACCTTAAGGGAAAAAGAGTAATTTTGCAAAGGCTTGGATATAAACAGGTTAACGTAGAATTGTGGAGTATAACCCTTCCTTTATCATTGCTCTTATGTGTTATGATAATATGCAGTTCAGAGCTAGTAAAAGACATATGCATGTTGATACAGGACCAGGGAGTTCTAAAATTGTTTTCACATTTATATGTAAAGCAATTACTGATTTTTTTTTTCTCTGCCTCATAACCTGAGAAGTGGAGCAGACATACAGGAAGTCTTACTTTTTATTTCACTCTGGTAGACTTGTAAAGCATGCAGCTCTGGTGTACAATGCAACAAGAGTCAAATGAAACTTGAATTTTTTTTTTTACTGCATTACTTGTAGCCCCATAATGCAGGCAGATACCTTTAGATTAGAGAAGGGGGTGAGTGAAAGAACAGCATGTTCTGACAGCTGACTGTACAATCATTTCAAATAGATGTGCGTTGACGATGATCAGTGTATCAGTCCTAACACATGTATGTTTCTCTCTACCCTGGTTGTTCTAATCTGTCATATTTAGGGCACTGGGGAATGCAATTTAGTTTTTTTCACCAATTGTTACTTTGGAAACTGCTCAGCAAGAGACTGCTCCAAGCCTACATGTTCTTTCATGAGGTCTAATTAATTCATTTGCAGAGCGTGTGTTTCTCTCCGTGCTCATTCTGCAAAGGTGCTAAGTCTTGTAATCGGAGAGAAAGAACCTGAACAGATTTGATTTCACATTCTGCACTTCAAAGCTGATTGAATCAGGCCCAACAGCTCTATGATGGAAAAAGAGAGACGATCTTTTAGACTAACAACAGTGCTTAGGTCAGGACTGTCGAGACTCAAGCCCTCCTCATGCCTCGTTCTTCCATCCAGCCCCTGGAACACGTGCTCTATACTGGCAAGCAAAATCTGGACCTCTCTCTGCTCACCTTTGTCTGTAGCAAAAGGCAGGCCGTGCCACAGCCACTTGGTTTGCTCAAGGAACGTGTATAGTTTCCCACCCAGAAGTGGAAACTGTGGGAAAGCTATGGAGTACATCTGTCACCAGTAATTAACAATCCATTACCTGATGCCAGTCTGTGACTCGTATTATGCATAGGCATTGATATGTGATATTGATGTCTGATACTGAACCTGATAGTTTATAGCCTCCATAAAGGGAGGGGGCAGGGGTGAAGGTGAGCAGTGAGGTCTGACTGCGTCTCCCATCCATCTTGGGGCTTTATACTTGAGGTTCTACAGCCTGTCATCACAATTTTGCATGAAAAAACAGGAGGAATGAGGATCCTAGATGGCTGTATGGAGCCTCTGGAGCATCTGCTTTTATTGGATCTGAACTCTGTTTCTGTAAGGGTGGATGCCCAGAGATTTCAGGAGTGAATGGGACTCTGCACTGAGGATGGATTGCTGTGGTTTGACCATAATTTTTAAGGGCTAGCAAGACTCTCTGAAGATTTCATCTTCTGAAAGATATTGGTTTGACATGGTATCTCTGAGAGATAGTTTCATGTTTGGATCCATATCCTTTAGCATTCCTTCATTTGGGAACAGCAATTATTTTTAAGATTTTAAAGACACAAACACTGCTATACTGAAGACATAAAGCTGCTGGTACAGGGTTTATTGTAGGGTCAAGGCCTAAGATGTTTGTTTATTTTCTGCAGAAGCTGGATGTGCTGTACCCTAAAGCACTGTTAGTCTCTTCAAGCTGTATGACATCCTAAATAAATGTGTATTTAAATGTGCTGAAAGGCACCTAATCAAACAAATTAGATGGCAAAATACCTCTGAGTATTTCAGCTTTCAGGAACCTTCTGACATATGGACATGACTAGTTCAAATTCAACTGTATATGCTTATTTTACTCTAATACGTATAAAGGCGGTTTTACAAAAGTACATAATGTAGTGTGCCTTTCTGGGGAAGGAGGAACCAGGAGGGAGAGGAAATGGCAGGGAAGTGTGGGGCTGTACAGTAGCTCTAGAAAGACAGTCCACGTTGTCAGGGTTACCGTTTTTAGAGATCTTCCTGACCAGGCAATTTTTAATTTTTAAAGCTCAAGGCTTTAAAAAAATAAGGGAAAAGGCTGTTATTAACAATAGTTTATTGCGGAAAAATATTTACATAGATAAGAACATTTCACTCGGCGTGTTAGGACCAGGAATAAAACCCATCTCTTGTCCTGTAGCTCTCATAAATTAATTATGGTTGCTGTTTGGCTCTCTTTGTGTAGAGATCTCAAAGTATTTTGCAAATGAAGATGTAAATTATTATCCTTATTTTACACAGGAATGACTTAGAGAAATGACTGCACTGTAGGACCATCAGAGACCTGGAGCTAAAGCCTGGGTCTATACTGTCCAAGTCCGGTGCCTTATCGACTGGATTCTGTAGATGCCATTTTTGTCAAGGGTGAAAAACATGATAGGATTAATTAGAGGAAAAAGCAAGGTGGAGAGGTTACTGGCAGGGAAAGAAAAGGGAAACACAATACCAAACTTTGAGGGGAATAAGATGAAACGGAGAAAGCAGATGTTGGGTAAGGAGTAAGTGAGGAGATTTTTCTCTATGATTGGAGTGGACTAAAATGATAGAAGCTGACGGTAATAGGAATATAAGATGTGTGTGCTCTGTTCTCAGTACTGTCAGGGAGTGTTCAGGGAGCTGGACAGAACTTCCTGAAGCAACTGTGTACATTGTTTTTCCAAAAGCATTGCAGGCATTTAACCTCCCGCCCTTTAATTTGCCAAGGGGCAGCGGCACCTAACTTAGTTTTGTACTTCTGTAATTAACAACAAATATCTAACTAACTTTGCAAATGGAAGAATTCACACTTCAGTGCCTTGTGAGTCTGCTGTTAAAATATGACCCCTTGTCCTTGTGCTTATTTGCAAATCACCTGACATACACTCTACGTACAAATGATGCTAATGGTTCTGCTTCTGAGTATCCATAATATGCCCATCCAGGTGACAACATATCTGAAGTTTCTGAGACTAAAAATGTCACTCTGGACCTGGAAGAATGTTTGATTTCATTCCAGGCATAAAGTAACAAATTGCCTTTAATGGCAGCATCACCAGAAATAGGCCTCCCTCGCTTTTTCATGTCACTTTCAAGTGCCTCGTTGATATTTTTATGGATTTTTATTATACAGCTTGTTATGCAGCTGCAACAACCATGCCAGGTTCTTGGGGATCAGCATGCAGGGGGGGCTAAGCTATAATAAGAACTTGTACACTCGTGGTTTTAATATCTTTTACTTCAAAGCGAGGATTTGATGTGATCTTTCATCATCTCAGCTGTTGTTTACCAGCTTCCTACAGATGCTGTTTGAACTAACAAACCCCACATTTCCTGGTTGGAGTGAGGAATTCCCTCGGTAGTTGCAATCCGTTCACTTGGAGGCTTAGTAGTCCTGATTGAATGATGGCACTAACAAGAAGGGGATAAACCATTTAAACGTTCAGTATCACCTTTCAGTCAAATAATAACTGGCCAAATTAGTTTGGCTTAGCTTCTCAGCCCTGTTCCTTATTTACTGCTTCGAGGGAAAACGACCAACAAGTCCAGGGCTGTATTTGGGGTCAATTTACTCCACGTATCAGAAACAGACAGACGTGTTCCTGATACAAGGGCTTCTCTTTGGTACTGATCTACGAACAGTGTTTTGTTTCCTAGCAGTCTTTTAAATCAGCTGAAATCTAGAAATTACAGATGAGGAAGGAGCTGCGAGGTCATCTCTTCTGAGAAGATCAGAGCAAGGTCTTTAGTGCCTGTGATTATAGTGTGCAAGTATCTGTAATGGAGAAACTAGCAGCAGTTACAGACAGGTTCCCTTCCCTCCCCTCCCCTTTACCTCCTCCTTTTTTTTCCCTTTTCCTCAGCCCATCAGCAGAGTGGACCTGCTACAAAAGTTGATGAAACCTTCCAATATACTGAAATAAGTATATTCTAATAAAAATGGGCTGAGGCATTCGTGTGCCAGATTGCCTCTTCAAACAGATGCTGATTTTCCTTTCAGTGAACAGGATAGTAGCCAACCAGGACTTTTTTCCCTGTTGTTTATGTCTGAAAGCCCATTCCAAACTCATTGTGTGCTTGCATGTAAGTTTATGGTAACCATATATTATTTAGCTGCAGAGATATCAGAACGTTAAGCCTGTGTACCTCTCACATACAGTGTCCCAGTCTCGAGCAGCTGATGGTCTGAGCAAGGAAGTGTTGGGAAGAAAAGTGACTTGCTCAAGGTTATTTAGCAAGTAGGTGGCAGCGATAGGAAGCAGAACGTGATCCTATGGGCCGCTTTTTGTTCCGTTGTTCTCTAACACAAGCTGTTTGATGGAGTTTTACTGATGAAGAAATGCTCTTTAAAATTGACATTTGTGATAGACCTAGACAATATGGTGCGGGAATCGGTACTGCATTGAAAATTGTCTGCTTCTCTGAAGGATGATCTTGCTGTATTGAGTTTCACAATGCTGAAGAGTAGTGGTGGACAGTAATCCTCATTTTAAGATTATAGGGAATTTTTTTATATATATGTGTATGTGTATATATCTCTGAATTTAGATAACATGAATCCCATGAAGATGTGAGCCAGGAACTCTGTGATAGTCTATGGAGTGTAACTGTGCTGAAGGGCCATAATTCCCCTTGGTTGTTCTGAGCATACTTCTGGAGCCTCTGCAGGCTCCCCTTCTCCTTTTCCGAGCATTTATGTGGAAAATTGTAGGCTCGGAAACCACTTGGGCACAACCAGCTGAAAATGCCCCTTTTTGGGTGCTGGCAGGTTACAATCAATACCTCACGTTCATAGACTCTTGTCTCCAGTGCAATTTTGCTGAACAAAAGTTTAATTGACCTGAAAGAGAAACTTAACTGATTTTCAAAGCCATCAGTGCACCTAACAAAATAAACATTCCATAGGGCAACTTCCATGTTATTTCATGTTGACTTTCTGTTTTTTTTCCCTGCCAAACAGCGACCTCTTAGAGCAAAAGGCAAAACCACCGTGTTGGAGTCTACTCTGCTTTTAATATTTCCTAATAAAACAGCCTTCTAAAATGAGAAGGAATTTTTCTAAGAAGCGTGTGTGGCAAAATGATGGAGAGTCTTGTTTCATACAGATCCAAGAATAATTTTTCCACTGTTCAGGATGCTTGGCTATTTAGTCTGCATCAGAGGCATGGGACCTTTATCAATCAAAGAGCCACTTTGTCATTAAATGGAATCTGTGAGTTGTACTGAGATTAAACTCCGTGTAGAATCTGGGAAATAAGGGTCTGATTCTCAGTTACACTAAGGCTCCTTTGTGCACCTACAGTGGCATAAGGCCCCCAAGACTTTATTTTGTATCAGATCTTTCATAAAATCTATTCACCCAAAGTGCTTTAGGGTTAAAATTAATTCAGTTAATGAGTTAAATAACTGCCAAGGGAGAGAGAAATTAAGAGTCATGGGCAAGGGGGAAAAGAGATGCTTCCAGCTGAGTTTAGAAGACAGTGTGAATGAGTTGAAGGGGAAAAGAGATGCAAAGAAGATGCACTGATGGGCAAGAGTTGCAGAGGAGAAAGCTCTTGTGCCCTGGGGGTCAAATTATATGAAGGAAAGAGGAAGGGCCCTCTTTCTGCAGGAGAGTTGCTACCAATGGAAGTTGATTTAACACATATTACAGAAGTAGCAGTATAAGCTAAGGTTTTCAATTACTGTAGCTAGTTGCTATAAAGTCTGCACAGGCTGTACAAACATTCATGTTTATTGTTTGTTTATAATGCAACAGAAATTACTCCTGGAGTAGATTCCTATTGCATCAGGCATTTTAGGAAAGGAAAGACAGTCTCTGACTACGTCTTTTGACTCCCAGGATCATCCTGGCCAGACAGAACTGTAGCTGGTTCTAAAGAGTATCCTGTTGTTAAATTCTCCCCTGATCTCATCAAAGCAAGGGCTGTTGTAGGGGGGTGTGGATAATTTGTCTCTGACATACTATTGCAAACAGCCAAGGGGGGGCTCTTTCCTGAACCCCTGGATTACTCACCTATCACCTTCAAGACTGGATAGAGCTGTCGGCTTTCTCCAGGTACTATCTGCAAGTATTCTCTCCTCTTTGGCTGGATCTGCAAATAGAAGTGAGGACCATTGTGCTAAAAGATGCTTCCCTTTATCAATAGCAATGTACAGCTTGGGACTAGGCTTGCAAGACAGATTTTGTAGCCAGTCTAAACCAAATGGTAACCCCTGTTTGTGTTCTCTCCATGTCCAAGGACTGGCTCACATCTGTAAAATCTGGAAGAGCCAAGGGTAGTGCACTTTCACAGCTTGCCATCTTGTACTACTTTACGTAAGTGCAGATATTTATTTTCTTCTATTTAAATGTTCTTTTCCCCCTCTTTTTTTTACCTTCTGACAGTGATTTCTGTAGATAAATAACTTCTTGCAAACTAAAAAGAATCAAATAGAGCATGTGTAAATTTTCCATTCCTCTTAATTTTTAAGAAACAAAATTTCACAATCCCCACAATAGCAATAACTTTATTTATAGTTCTTATCAAGCAGAACCAGAAGAACAAAGCTTAGTTGGGCACAGAAATATGTGGACAGGCACCTAGAAGAAGCTACAGAATATTTTAATCATGCTGAGCACTGCATCTTGAAACTCTACTGGCGATGGTGGAGTTTATGTATCTCTTTCATGTTACTGCTTCACTGAAATCTTGGAAGTAACTGCTAGGTAGTGTGGCACTGGAAGCACTGTGCCAATGGCAACCCAGAACTTGGAATGGACTTATTTAACTTTTTTTCAGAAAGGTGGATAAATTAACTTCTCCTGCATCTACATTGCTCTCTGTCTTTAGCAAGCCTTTAAATAACATTCGTTGAACTCCTCTGCATCTGAATCTGTCAATGGTCTAGACGACAAAGAATATTTGAACAGATGTTTTTCAAGTGAGCCATTCTTTCCCAATTTTAATAGAACATCTAACTTCATGCGAGGCAGGACTTTATCTTAAGTGGCTCTGAACCTAAAAGAAACTGTGCTAAATCAAGCTTTAAACAACTCACAGTTCGTAGCATGGTTAGACTGATGACGTTCCTTACACTTTAAGAAACCTCTGAGGCTCACAAACAGAAGTTTTACATTTAATAGTTTGGATACTAACAGCCTTGATTCATTTCCCTCAGTTTTATATCATTGCTCTATCACGGTGTGATTATAGTGCAAGAAGGTGCCTTAGAAGCTTGGAGAATAGTAAATGCAGACCTGGCTTTGCTCAGCAGAACTTGTTCAGGGCTTTACAAGAAATTTTCAGACAAACTCATCTGACAAAAGTTAGTTTAAAAAAAAAAAACACCACAAAGCCCCAAAAGCCCAAGTGCCTTATTTGGGGAATGTAAATAAAATACGTCCTGGATATTCTCTTAACTGGGATATAGTCAGCCTTTGGGTGATGTAAGAGGGAATTTGCCCTCACTTAATGTTCACTCTGTGTGAAGTTTGCTGTTATGTCCCAAGTTATTGGGAGCTCTTTAAATCAAGGCAGTGAGAATGGATAGTGAGAGAGTGAACTGTGAGCTTTATTGATTGTATCTACACAGCATGGGGCTGAAAAACACCTCCCTTTACATGTGGGTGGGTTCAGCATAAAACACATGGAGGATTCTCCTGAGACACATTTCTTCCAGAGTCCTACTTAGAAATTTGGGGGAAGGATTCCCAGGACATTGTGTGTTGCAAGTTCTGCTTGAGAAGGTCCTATAAAACGGCTCTGGGTAAGACAGACATCCACAAGGGTTTTCCTGCAGGCCCTAGAGCTTGAAAAGGCTCATATTTCCCTAAATCCTTTTGTGAACCCGGAGGCAAGATTTGGATTTAACATGTTGAGTTTGTGCCGGTTTGAAAGGTCTAAAACTAGAACCGGGTGCCCGTTTTGGGGGAAAAGAACAATTAGGATAATTTTTCTAGACTATATCTATTCAATGCTGATGCATTCATCTCTCCCATATGGTCTTGTTTCTTCTCATGCATGCAAGTGTAGTCTCTGTGGCACAGGGATGAACATATAACACTCTTTAAAACAGGGCCTGCCTCTAGTCTGTTGGTTTTGGATTCTTGTGCATCCCTCTGTTTGATTTGGACATACCTAGAATCACAAAGTGTAAGTCTAAGTGAGTTTCTCTGTGAGCCTCATTTTCTTCTCATCTGTGAAAGAGGATAGATAGTTTCTGCCTTACAGGCATGTAAATTTTAATAGTTTAGTCCCCAGTTCAGCAAAGCACTTGAGCATGTTCTGTTGGAGTAAATGGGATTTTAATTCTGTGATTACATTGTTTGGTGAACTAGGGCCACAATAAAATACTTTGAGATCATTGGAATTAGAGGTGTTATAGAACTGTAAGATGTCATTATTGGTATTTTGCAGTAAAATAAACCATGGTGATATTTTTTCCCTACCTCAAACAAGTAATAGATGGGGTTTGAATCATTGTATACCTATATTTTAGATTCGACAGATAGCCTGAGATGCTTGGGAATAATGGTTTGGCTGACCATTTTTGGCTTGTTTGGTTATTTCCAATGCGATAAGTTGGAGGCCTAATGTGCCTTTCCGGACTTTGGGAACGCAGTTTCAGTTCCTTTCTCGGTCGAATCCACAGTTCTTAGATATGTGCATCTGTCAGAGAATGGCTGTTAGTTTAGGATTAGGAGTTCTTAAGCTATCCTGTTACTGATTCTGTATTTTTGCGTAAATAGTAGCTGTAAATGGCCAAACCCTAAGATTAGGGAATTACGCTAGTCCAGCTCTTTGTCTCGATGGCTAAAGTATTTTCTGCGTTCCGCAGCCGTAATGTCCACAGCTGGCTTGTTTCTAACACCAGAGCCGCCAGATGCAGGGAAGGAGAGTTGCAGAGAACAGCACACGCAGAGGAAGAATATAAGAGATCCCCAGAAAAGGAAGGAGGAGGCTAAAAAGGAAACGCAGTGGCTAGGCAGCTTGTTTATATCACCTCAGAGAGCTGATTGCATGCTTATCACACACAGCAGAAAGCTCAGTTGTCTAGACAATCGTCTAATTGTCTTTACTCAGTAAGTAGCAGCCCTGGTGACATTCCAGACCTTGACCTCTGCCCTGTCCAGCGCCAAAAAAGTGCCGTTAGGAATCATGTAACACTGGGTATTAAAGATTGTTGGAAAAGGCCATGGGGTCAACCTACTGTGGAGTTTTAGCAACAATGCTGAATATAGCCGACTCTCTCTCCTTCCTCCCTTCCTCTTGAGACCTGGGCTTACTGTGTGAGAGCGTTAGTATGATTCCTGCGCTTAAACTAAGAGATGAGGCTGTGCTAGAACCGCTTGGGGCTATGCCGGGAAGGAAGAATGTACAAAGTCTAAGATTGCTGAGGCAATACCATCCTTCTGTTTACAAAGAACTTGGGCAATCCTTGGTCAAGAAATGTGCTTCTAAATATTCTAGTTGGATGCTGTGGCTTGGGATGTCAGCGAATAAGTCTGCAAAGAGACTGCTAGCTAGAGCAACAGGCTTGTATGTGTTACAGCACCATCAATAACAATGATGGCCATGGTTCAGGGGTGCAGATGACAAGGATCGGAGTGCCAGCCACTGCTGAAAACCTGTACAAACCTGCTGAGGGGATGGTGAGGGAAAAGACTAAAAAAGTTTATGATTGTACTAGGAAATATCTGGGCTTCCAGAAAATTTTCTGTATTCAAATCCCTTGTCTCCCAAAGGGACCAGGTGTGTAACCTACACTGTACGAGAATCCTCATGGCTATTGCTGTCAAAAAACCTTACCTTCTGCACACCCCAGTCCACATAGCTGCCATTGGAAATGAGGTTTCTTGGCACACTGGAAGATGAGCTTACAAACTGAGGGTCCGGTTCAGGGAGATAATTAAGCATATTGACAGTTTCAACTAGACCTCACATTAGAGATGTCCGGAAATACATTCTCGAGTTAGACTGAAAATCTGTTGTTTAGTAACAGCTATCCTTACTGCATGAGTTCGATTTTCTGTGGAGTATTCAAGCTAAGTATTTTCTTTTAAATAATGAGACAAAAGTTTGTTTGGGCTTTTAAATGAGGTAAATGTATAGAAAATTCTTAGTGAACTCTTCAACTGGTGTAAATTGAGGAAACTATTAAAATCAGTAGAGCTATGCCAGTTTACATCAGTTAAAGATCTGACTTTCTATTCCCAGGCATGTTAAAGGTGTTACTGCGCAAATGACTGCAAAAATTATTGCTGAAAGGTTTTATGCTCAAAGGCAGATCAGGTATCTGGTCCAGGAGGGTACATCCATTGCTGCAGAAGGAAATAAAGGAGAGAAAATTGTGAAGTGTTAACTGATATTTTTAGAAGCGCTTATAATGACAGGTCACATTCCCAAGGACTATAAAGTGGCAAATCTAACACCAATTATTCAAGAGGGGCAAAAAGATACAGCAAGCAATTACAGTTTAACACCAGTTGTGGGAAAAATATTAGAAACCATTTTATGGGGTTTGGGGAGCGAACAGCTTGAAAAGTGTAATTTGATTAGAGATGGCCAACATGGGTTTTTGATGTGGGTTTTAACTAACTTAGAATTCTTCAAAGGTATTGCTGCCATGGGAGGTAATGGATCTCGATTGGATGGCGTGTACTTGCGCTACGTTTTTGAAGTGGCAAACTGGGATGCAACTGCAGAGCTCTGCTTAGTTTCATTGA